>NC_090646.1:91708239-91925739 GCF_040937935.1 Hyperolius riggenbachi
CCCATGCAGGCTCTGGAGTTTCTCCTACCACGTATGCCCAAAAGATTTACTAGATTACTGAGTAGCGCGGATCTCCAGGTCGTCATGTGCCACTCCCTGGAAGGAGGTCCCTGCCATATTTAAGATGGAAGACCTGTTTTTCATCAACATCTGTTAGCCTGATTGGACACAAGAGGATGCATCGAGGATGTCTCTAGTGCAGGGGTTGCGACTGCACCGGGGCCCTTGGGCTAGAGGGGCCCTATAAGTTCCCTCCCTCAACCACAGTATTAGCTCTTTATTAGTCCTGTGCTGGTAATAATCACTTCTATAGATGCTTTGAATAGTGGTAATCATTGTTCACCATCTCCTTCTTGCACCTCTGACACTGTGGTTGTCCTTGGCAGGTTTTGGTGCGTCATATCCATTGTTATGTATAGAGTAATATCATAGACAGAGTAGAAAATTGCAGTATGGTTCACCCCTGATATATCAAATTATTACACTTCCAAACAAACAACACAACAGGGTTTTTTCAGAACCAAAGACTTTTCTTTATAGTTTACTAGCTGATTGCCCGGCGTTGCCCGGGTATGTATTTGGCTGGTGTTGGCTCCGCCTACTTTTTCTAACCCTAACACACACTTACTCACTGACCAAGTTTGTGAGCTTTGCGGTCTTTGGTATCAATAATCTGCATTGAAATGAAACAAATCTGATTGAAGGGGGGGGGGCTCCACCCCCCTTTTTTGAACCCCAGTCACCCAATAACCAACTGTACCAGGTTTGAGGCCTGGGCCATTAACAGTTCAAGAATGGTAGCAATTAAATATTCCCCTTGAAAAGCAACAGGTGAAGTTTGATTCACTTTTGTAGGCTCCACCCACTTTTCTGAATATTATTCCCAGTCACCCAGTGACCAACTGTGCAAAGTTTAAAAACCCTGCCATTAACAGAATGGCTGCAGTGTACATTTTCCCAGTGAAATTTGTATTTGTCTCCACCCACTGATGACCCGGCGTTGCCCGGGTATGTATTTGATTGGTGTTGGCTCCGCCCACTTTCTAACCCTAACACACAAACACTCAATGACCAAGTTTGTGAGCTTTGGAGTCCTTGGCATCAATAATTTGTATATTCCCATAGAAATTAAACAAATCAGATAGGCTGTTTGTGGCTCCACCCCTCTCCAGCATTTGAACCCCAGTCACCCAATGACCAACTGTAGCAGGTTTGAGGCATCTGCTACTAACAGTGTAAAAATGGCAGCAATTTAAATATTCCACTTGAAAATCAACAGGTGAATTTTGATTGGCTATTATAGGCTCCACCCACTTCCCTGAATATCTCAGTCACTCAATGACCATCTGGGCAAAGATTGGGAACCCTGAAATAAACAGTGTAAGAAGGGCTGCAGTTTACACTTTCCCAGTGAAATTAGTTTTTGGCTCCGCCCACTTTTTGTAACCTGGACACAAAGTCATTACTCAATGCCCAAGTTTGTGAGTTTTGGGGTCCTTGGCATCAATAATTTGTATTTTCCCATGAAATGAAACAAATCTGATTCACTGTTTGTGGCTCTGTCCCCTTTTCTGAATTTGAACCTCAGTGACCCAATGACCGACTGTACCAGGTTTGAGGCTTGTGCCATTAACAGTGCAAGAATGGCAGCAATTTTAATATTCTCCTTGAAAAGCGACATGTGATTTGTGATTGGCATTTTTAGGCTCCACCCACTTTTCTGATTATTAAAGGGAAGGTTCAGGGAGGGTGGGTAAAACATAAAAATCAATTTCCACTTACCTGGGGCTTCCTCCAGCCCGTGGCAGGCAGGAGGTGCCCTCGCCACCGCTCCGCAGGCTCCCGGTGGTCTCCGGTGGCCGACCCGACCTGGCCAGGCCGGCTGCCAGGTCGGGCTCTTCTGCGCTCCAAGGCCCGGAACTTCTGCGTCCCACGCCGGCGCTCTGACGTCATCGGACGTCCTCCGGGCTCTACTGCGCAGGCGCAGAACTACTGCGCATGAAGCCTTGGAGCGCAGAAGAGCCCGACCTGGCAGCCGGCCTGGCCAGGTCGTGTCGGCCACCGGAGACCACCGGGAGCCTGCGGAGCGGTGGCGAGGGCACCTCCTGCCTGCCACGGGCTGGAAGAAGCCCCAGGTAAGTGGAAATTGATTTTTATTTTTTACCCACCCTCCCTGAACCTTTCCTTTAATCCCAGTCAACCAGTAACCAGCTATGCTAAGTTTGAGAACCCTGCCATTAACAGTGAAGAAGGGCTGCAGTTTACAATTTCCCAGAAAAATCTGTTTTTAACTCCACCCACTTTTTGTAACCTTGACACACAGTCACTACTCAATGACAGAGTTTGTGAACTTTTGGGTTCCTGGCATCAAAATTGTGCTAATGGAAGCAGTTTATCCAGCAACGAAATCTGGCTGTTTTTGGCTCCGCCCCTTTACTGAATTTGAACCCCAAACACTTAACGACTGACTGTAGCAGGTTTGAGGCCTCTGCTATTAACAGTGTGAGAACTCTGCTATTAACAGTGTGAGAATGGCTGCAGTTTCAATATTCCCCTTGAAAATCAATACGTGAATTTTGATTGGCTCTTGTAGGCTCCACCTACTTTTCCGAATATTAATCCTAGTCACCCAGTGACCAACTGTGTGAAGTTTGAGAACCCTGCCATTAACAGTGTAAGAAAAGCTGCAGTTTACATTTCCCCATGTAAAAAGTTAGTTGTTTTTGGCTCTGCCCACTTTTTCTAATTTTGACATACAGTCACTTAATGACCAAGTTTATGAGCTTTGGGGTCTTTGGCATCAATAAGTTGCATTTTACCATTGAAATTAAACAAATCTGATTGGCTGTTTTCGGCCCGCTCCCTTCAGAATTTAAATTTCAGTCTCCTAGTGACTGACTGTAGCAGATGTTAGGCCTCTGCCATTAAGAGTGCATGAATGGCAGCAAAGTAAATATTCCCCTTGAAAATCAAAAGGTGAATTTTGATTGGCTGCTGTAGGCTCCACCCACTTTTCTGATTATTAGTCACAGTCACCCAGTGGCCAACTGTGTCATGTTTGAGAACCCTGGCAATAACACAAATCTGATTGGCTGTTTGTGGCTCCACCCCTTTAGTGAATTTGGATCCCAGTCACCCAATGACTGACTGTATCAGGTTTGAGGCCTCTGCCACTAACAGTGTAAGAATGGTAGCAATGTGAATATTCCCCTTGAAAATTAATAGGTACATTTTGATTGGCTGTTGTAGGCTCCACCCACATTTCTGAATATTCATCCCAGTCACCCAGTGGCCAATTGTGTAAAGTTTGGGAACCCTGCAATGTAAAAAATGAAGTTGTTGGCAGAGGCCACTTTTTCTAACCTTGACATACAGTCACTCAATTATCAAGTTTATCAGCTTTGGGATCCTTGGTATCAATACTTTATATATTCCCATTGAAAAATAAACAAATCTGGCTGTTTGTGGCTCTGCCCCCTTCCTGAATTTGGACCCTAGTCACCCAGTGACCAACTGTACCAGGTTTGAGGCATCTGCTTTTACCAGTATAAGAGAATGGTAGCAGATGAAATATTCCCTTTGAAAATCAAAAGGGGAATTTTTATTGGCTGTTGTAGGCTCCACCCACCTTCCAAAATCTTAATCTGTGACCAGGGGCGGCCTTAGGTTTCACAGTGCCCTGAGCGAAACCTGATTTTTTTGCCCCCCTTCATCCTCTTCACGCATGTGCGCACACACACACACACACTCACGCACACACACACACACACACACTCACGCACACACACGCACACACGCACGCACATGCACACACACGCGCACACACACACTCACGCACACACACACACACACACACACGCACACACACACACTCACGCACACACGCACACACACACGCACACACACACACACGCACACACACGCACACACGCACACACACACACACACACTCACGCACACACACGCACACACACACACACACACACACACACACACACACACGCACACGCACAGGCCCATATACAATTCACCTTTTCTCCTGAGATATCTCCTAGGACAGTGGTTAGCAACTTTTTTGACGTTGTAACACATCATGCCAAATGCTCAGATCTCTGTGACACGTCACATATGTATAATAGGAAAAATACTATTAATAACCATAAATGGATGGAAAGCGTGAATTATCCTGAATATACTTTGCAATGAAGGCTAGAACCTTTCAGGAATATTAATAAAAACAATCAGTGGACCCCCCCTGCCCCCATTTACAATGATAGCACAGCACCGGCAATTTGCACCACGTGTTATAGCCGCAGTGTGCCCCCCCCCCTGATCTCATGTGTAGGTGCCCTCAATATAGGTTGCCAAGCATAGGTGCCCCCAGTATAGGAAGTGAGTTGAAGGCAGCCTCGGACTGACCCACCGAACTGCCGATGATTCCATCGGTGGGCCCCGCCTCCTGGGGGCCCCAGGGGGCCCCAGAGCCGGCACAGCGCAGGAAGGGGGGAAATTGGGCACACAGAGCGGCGGGGAGGGGGGAAGCTTCCCCCCCTCCCTCACCTAGGGCCCCCCCCTTCCGCGCTCCCCCTTCCGCACTCCCCCTCCCTCCACAATGTCAGCCAGCGGCAGCGAGCGGAGAATAGCTTTACCGGCATAAAGACATGTCTTCAGAGGAGATCCATCGCTCTGCGTGCCGCTGGCTGGTCTGGTCTCCGTCTCTCCTGCAAGGCTGCAATGCACTGACCAATCACGCTCTTACAGGAAGTACTGTAAGAGCGTGATTGGTCAGTGCATTGCAGCCTTGCAGGAGAGACGGAGACCAGCCAGCGGCAAGCAGAGCGATGGGTCTCCTCTGATGACTGATGTCTACAGTCTATGTCTTCATGCCGGTAAGCTTATTCTCCGCTCGCTGCCGCTGGCTGACATTGTGGAGGGAGGGGGAGTGCGGAAGGGGGAGCGCGGAAGGGGGGGCCCCTAGGTGAGGGAGGGGGGGAAGCTTCCCCCCTCCCCGTCGCTCTGTTTGCTCATTACCCCCCTTCCTGCGCTGTGGGACACCTGTGACCTGCGGCCTGCCTACCTAAACTGGGGGGGGGGCTCCAGGTGAGGGAGGGGGGAAGCTTCCCCCCCTCCCCGCCGCTCTGTGTGCCCACTGCCCCCCCTACCAAGCTGGGGGGGGGGGTCGGGGGGATATTAGACCTACCTAACTGGGGACACCTGTGACCTGCCTACCTAAACTGGGGGGGCTCCAGGTGAGGGAGGGGGGAGCTCCAAGTGAGGGATGGGGGGAAGCTTCCCCCCTCCCCGCCGCTCTGTGCCCACTGCACCCCCTTCCAGCATGGGGGCCCCCACTAACAGGGGACCTGACTTTGTGGGGATATCTGCCACCAATTTGATTGCATTTTGTGGGGATATCTGCCGCCAATTTGATTGCATTTTGTGGGGATATCTGCCGCCTAATCTCTGTGAATAAAACCGCTACTTATTTTGTGTGGTGCGTGGCGACACCCATTAATTTTTGCTGCGGCGCGCTGTGCGCGCCGCATGTGGACATATCCCTATTGGACACTGTCCTCAGAAGTGTTTAGAATCTATTCCCTACCATCAAATCATGCAACATTTCTAGAGTACATGTATATGTGAGCCCAAAATGGGATGGGGGGGGGGGGGGAGGGGGGGGAGGGGGGGCGGGCCCCAGGCTGAAACTTCCTCAGTTGGCCCTTAGTGTCCCAGTCCGACCCTGGTTGAAGGTCTCCATCCCCCCCATAGGTAGCCAGGGGTAGGTGCCTCCAGTATAGGTAGCCAGGTGTAGGTGCCCTCCGTATAGGTAACCAGCTATGGGCGCCCCCTTGGAAGGCGGCGCCCTGTGCGACCGCTCTGGTCGCACAGGTCAAAGGCCGGCTATGTCTGTGACCCAATGACCAACTGTGCAAAGTTTGAGAACCCTGCCATTAACGGTGTAAGAATGGCTGCCGTTTATATTTTCCCAGTAAAAGTTGTTTTGGCTCCGCCCACTTTTTGTAACCTTGACACACAGTCACTCAATGACCAAGTTTGTGAGATGTCAGGTTCTAGGCATCAAGAATGTGTGAATGGAAGCAGTTTATCCACCAAGGAAATCTGATTGGCTGTATGTGGCCCCGCCCCTTTAGTGAAATTTGACCCCAGTCACCCAATGACCGACTGTAGCAAGTTTGAAGCCTCTGCCATTAAAAGTGTAAGAATAGCAGCAGTTTAAATATTCCCCTTGAAAATCAATAGGTGAATTTTGATTGGCTGTTGTAGGCTCCACCCACTTTCTTGAATTTTAATCTCATTCACCCAGTGACCAACTGTGGCAAGTTTGAGAACCCTGCGATTAACAGTCTAAGAATAGCTGCAGTTTACATTTTCCCATTTAAAATGAACGGCTGAAATTTGATTGGCTGTTTTATGCTCCGCCCACTTTTCCTGGATTTGTAACTTCGGTCACCAACTGTGCAAAGTGTGGGGACTGTGGCTCGATTACTGTGAGAATGGCAGCTTTTTACATTTTTTCCATTGACTTGAATGGGTGGAATCGGATTTGCTGTTTGTAGCTCCGCCCAGGTGTGCAGGGGGACCGCGAGACCCCCAGAACCTATCATCACGGGTAGTAAGGGATCTGTGTACCAAGTTTCGTTCAAATCGGTCAAGCCGTTTTCACGTGATCGCGGCACACACACACACACACACACACACACACACACACACACACACACACACACACACACACACACACACACACACACACACACACACACACACACACACACACACACACACACACACACACACACACACACACACACACACACACACACACACACACACACACACACACACACACACACACACACACACACACACACACACACACACACACACACACACACACACACACGAGATTTTATATATATATAGATTCTTTCTTTATGGCCCGTTCTCACCTGAGCGGGAATCGCACGAATCCTGCTCACGGCAAACCGCTAGCGGTTTTACAAAAACCGCTACATAATGTAGCAAGTGGCAGTGTTCTAGCGATAACCGCAACCGTGCTGCATGCAGCGGTTTGCCGGCAACGAGCATTCCGCGATTAGCTATCGTGATTAGCGTGCAAGGCACGCTAATCGCGATCGCTCCAAAACCGCCGCAGTGTCCAGTGATTTTTCTGCGTTAATCGCGGGAAAATCACTCCCGCAAAACGCAGCGAATTATGAACGGGCCCTTACAATCTCTCCAAATCGTGGACAAAGCATGTAGATACATAGACCGAATTTCCACTTCACATAAAATCTTTTTATGTGAAGTGGAAGTTCGGTCTTTGTATCTACATGCTTTGTCCAAGATTTGGAGAGATTGTAAAGAAAGAATAAACTATAAAGAAAAGACTTCGGTTCTAAAAAAAAACCCTGTTGTGTTGTTTGTTTGGAAGTTATGTATAGAGTGCTTGGGGAGGGGGGGGGGGCAATATAAAACTTGTACTGGGACCCACAGCCCCTTAGCTATGCCATTGTGCAGGTCTTTTGTTTATGCCCCAATCTTTTCTTTACCTTCTCAGTTCAGATTTGCTTTACAGTGTTCCTGCAGGGGCAGGAAAGAAGAGGTAATGGGAGTGTGATAGGAGGGAACAGCAAGCCCATTTGTTCCTTTTTTAAAAATTTGACTTTACGGAGTGATTACGGGCAGCAGTGGGGAGGGCCAGATTTGTACTCTTTACCGCCCAAGGCCACTGTAACCAGCCACCCTGCTTCAGTATAGGTAGTGAGTTGACCCTCCCCCTTCTCTCTAGTATAGGTAACCTGATGACTTCCCCTCCCCAGTATAGGTAGCCAGATGATCCCTCCCCCCTTTCCTTCCTGTATAGGTAGCCAGATGACTCCCTTAATCCCCCCTTCCCTTCAGTATAGGTAGCCAGTTCGCATTCACACCGCAGCAGCCATCACTGTCACTCATTTCTCTGCCCGTCTCCAGTGCCGAAGCTTTCTCTTCCTTTCCGTCTCCAATGCTGTCCAAGTCCATAGCCACCTGCTGTGGTGATATATTGGGGTGCTGATGATGTAAGGATAACAGGAACATATTTCTTTAATTTTTCTATCTGCTGTATATTTTGTCAGAGGTGTAGGTATGTCAGCCAGTCTGGCTTTTGGAAGGTGTCACCTGGATAATGTCTGTATGTAGATTAAATTTGCATCCAGGGCAGAGATCAAGGGAACTGCCATTGTCTTCTTTGAATAGACCAGTCACCTTCAATAGGCAAAGGAACCTGGACAGTAATTAGGAACTGTCTACCTAGCCACTAGCCAGGAAACACTTACTTAGACATTTACCCGACCAGGGTGAAGCCCACACAGGCGTTCGGCTACCTCTTAGTCTGAGTAGGGGGCTGGAAGTGGAATTGTTTTAAAATCTGTAAGTGTAAACAGGATACTTGTTGTTCTCAGGATACAATCTTACCTGTGAAATCTGCAACCTTCAAAAAGCTGAAACAAGAACCCTTTGAAGTTCACATATCACAGGAAAATTATGACAAGCGTTCGGTGATGTCACAAATGGGGAAATTGCATTAGTTCCTGGGGGCTGGACATTAAATGCCCCAGGGGACACTTCAGACTATTTAAGGTGGTCCAGAACAGTCACAGGTATCTTCTCCTGGAGGTAGCGCATAGCTAGGGATGATCGCGACTCCTGGTCGAAAAACGGCGTCCTCCCGTCAAACAACGTTCTAACCTATGGTGGTAACGTTCCTTTTTCCCCCGTTTATTTTTACGCAAATATCCGTGTGTGTATTTTTGTAACTTTTATTTTTGTAACTTTTATCTTTGTAACTTTTTTACTTTGTTTTTTTTGTACATCTTTTGTATATATTAAGTTCTGCATTGTTCCACGTTTTCCTGGAATATTAAATTATTATTTAATAAGCTTGACCTCTGCTGTACTAAACTAACACTCATAGCCTAGAGGAGACTGCAGTGTAGCTGTGTATAAGTCCATGCCTAATTGTATGCTTGAGCAACACTACCATATGAAATTGTAATTGCATTGTGTGTATGGGGCACTTCTTCGCTCGACAGCAGAGTGGGAGTGGCTAACAGTATTGTTTGGAACGACTGTTAATGGTTTTGCTGCACGACAGTGTAACTTGCATTACAAATCAGTGCCTGATTGTGCTGTGTTACTGTACAACTGTACTGTGTGTGTGGGTGCGTGGCGTTCCCGTATTCGGCCTAAGCGCAAAGCTGACCCGAATACGAAAACGCAGATTGAGTGTTGAGCACTCGACAGCTGAGTTGACGTGTCTAGCAACCGCTAGTGGTGGCAGTAAGAAGGTTTTTAGGGGTCACAGCCTTGTTTGTAGCTTGAATAAGGCTGTTCCCCGCTTGATCTGGTCAAACCCGCAGTCGGGAACCGTATACGCAGGCGTGCCGTGGGCCGGTTCCTGCCACCTGCCACAATGCAAACATGCACAGAGAGCAAGGTGGCTGCTGCACAGGCCGCTGGCAGCACAGTACTGAGGTCAGGCACTTGCCTGATCTTCCTGCATTGCTGCATTTGCAAGCTTGGAAATGCTCCACCAATTTAACCTGCTGCTTTGGTGTCCTTGCTGCTGTGACGCCCTAGGCCATGGCCTACGTGGCCTTGGCCTAAATCAGGCCCTGGCAGTGGGAATGAGGAGAGAAGTGGACAATGCCCAAAGCCCAGAAGCATGTGGATCCAGCATGACTCTGCGCTTACCTTAGTTAGCTTTGCCCCAGGTCACTTGTGCTTAAACGCTTCCAGACAGCCTTTCCATGACTTAAATCTATGCCCTGTTTGTCACTGCTTGTTCCTGCCAGGTCATAGATCTCTATCACTGCTGCACCGTCCGTTCGCTCTCACCATTCCCACCACTGTCCGCTAGAGATGTAGCGAACGGTTCGCAGGCGAACGGTTCCAGGCGAACATTGGGGGTTCGCGTTCGCCTGCGCCAGGCGAACTTTTCCGGAAGTTCGATTCGCCCCATAATGCACTATGAGGGTCAACTTTGACCCTCTGCATCACAGTCCGCAGGCACATTGTAGCCATTCAGGCTACAGTAAGCCCTGGAGCCCCATCCCCCCTTATATAAGGCAGGGTCCGGCGGCCATTACACTCACTCGTGTGCCTGCTAGTGAGAGGAAAGGGACAGCTGCTGCAGACTTGTTCTTCTAGGAACAGATTAGTTAGGTTCTTGGCTGCTTAGTTTGCTCCTGGCTGATTGTTATTGCTTTTATAGCACCCTAGCTCTTGTCAGAGCTCATCCTGTACTTTTTTTTTTTTTACTGTGTGTCAAACTGACACTTTTGTTGCATGCACAGCCTTGCTAATTGATAGTGTGTGTGTGCCACTGCCAGCAGCCCAGCACATTCAGTGACTGACTGCCTGTGTGTGTGACAGGGAGCTGCACATTGTACTACCCAGTACTGCATATACCCAGTACCTGTTGTGTTTACTTAACCCACCTCATCACTGCATATACCTAGCTTTGTGTTGAGTGAACCCAGCTCACTGCATATACCTACTACCTGTTGTGTTTACTTAACCCACCTCATCACTGCACATAACTACCTGTAGTGTTGAGTGAACCCAGCTCACTGCATATACCTACTACCTGTTGTGTTGAGTGAACCCAGCTCACTGCATATACCTACTACCTGTTGTGTTGAGTGAACGCAGCTCACTGCATATACCTACTACCTGTAGTGTTGAGTGAACCCAGCTCACTGCATATACCTACTACCTGTTGTGTTGAGTGAACCCAGCTCACTGCATACACCTACTACCTGTTGTGTTTACTTAACCCACCTCATCACTGCACATAACTACCTGTAGTGTTGAGTAAACCCAGCTCACTGCATATACCTACTACCTGTTGTGTTGAGTGAACCCAGCTCACTGCATATACCTACTACCTGTTGTGTTGAGTGAACCCAGCTCACTGCATATACCTACTACCTGTTGTGTTTACTTAACCCACCTCATCACTGCACATAACTACCTGTTGTGTTGAGTGAACCCAGCTCACTGCATATACCTACTACCTGTTGTGTTTACTTAACCCACCTCATCACTGCATATACCTAGCTTTGTGTTGAGTGAACCCAGCTCACTGCATCCTACTACTACCTGTTGTGTTTACTTAACCCACATCATCACTGCACATAACTACCTGTAGTGTTGAGTGAACCAAGCTCACTGCATATACCTACTACCTGTTGTGTTGAGTGAACCCAGCTCACTGCATATACCTACTACCTGTTGTGTTGAGTGAACCCAGCTCACTGCATATACCTACTACCTGTAGTGTTGAGTGAACCCAGCTCACTGCATATACCTACTACCTGTTGTGTTGAGGGAACCCAGCTCACTGCATACACCTACTACCTGTTGTGTTTACTTAACCCACCTCATCACTGCACATAACTACCTGTAGTGTTGAGTAAACCCAGCTCACTGCATATACCTACTACCTGTTGTGTTGAGTGAACCCAGCTTACTGCATATACCTACTACCTGTTGTGTTTACTTAACCCACCTCATCACTGCACATAACTACCTGTTGTGTTGAGTAAACCCAGCTCACTGCATACACCTACTACCTGTTGTGTTGAGTGAACCCAGCTCACTGCATATACCTACTACCTGTTGTGTTTACTTAACCCACCTCATCACTGCACATAACTACCTGTTGTGTTGAGTGAACCCAGCTCACTGCATATACCTACTACCTGTTGCGTTTACTTAACCCACCTCATCACTGCACATAACTACCTGTTGTGTTGAGTAAACCCAGCTCACTGCATATACTGTACCTAGCATCCCCCCGAGATGGACAAAATGGACAAACCAGGTAGAGGAAGAGGTAGAGGCAGACCCAGAGGAAGGCCACCAGGCACCGGCAGGTCTGTGCGAGGTGGTGTTGCTGTGATTTCGTGCGGACCTGCCCCAAAATACAGTGCTCAGAAGAAGGCACGTGCCATCACTTCCCAAAATCGTGAGGAGGTGATTGAGTATTTAACACAGAACAACTCATCTCCCGCAGCCACCAACGCTACAATAAACACCACATCCGCTGCATTTGACACTTCGCAGGAGTTATTTGGTGGTGGTGGTGGTGAAATCACCGATTCACAGCCACTACTGCAACAACAAGAAGAAGGCGCAGGTACACCACCTCCTACGTCTGAGTTAGGTGGCGATAGTATGGACGTAACGTGTGTGGATGTGGATGATGGACCACCTGAAGTTGGTGCAGTTGAGGAGGTTTCTGAGGAAAGCGCAGCTGGCCAGGAGGATTATGAGGACGATTATACGGATACCACATATGTTCCCGGTAGAGGAGATGACCAGGGGGACAGTTCAGAGGAGGATTCAGAGAGGACTAGGAGGAGACGACTCCATGATAGAAGCAGAGGGAGCTCGTCCTCAGAAACAGCTGGGGGCAGTGTCCGGCAGCTATGGCCAGACAGCCAACATGCCCTTTAACGTCAGCTGCTGATGCCACCGTAGCGCCATCAGCCCAGGGGGGCTCAGCGGTTTGGAAATTTTTTAACGTGTGTGTCTCAGATCGCAGCAAAGTCATCTGTTGTCTCTGCCAGCAAAAATTGAGCCGTGGAAAGGCCAACTCTCACGTAGGGACAAGTGCCTTACGAAGGCACCTGGAGAGAAGGCACAAACAGCTATGGCAAGAACACCGGAGGAAAAGCAGCACCCCTCAAAAGACAAGCCACCCTCCTTCTCCTCTTCCTCCTTCAGGTGCATCGTCTTCATCCACTTTCTCCCTTGCACCTTCACAGCCACCCTCCTCCACACCGCCTCTTCCCTTCAGCGGTTCCTTCTCCTCTGCCCACAGCAGTACCCAGCTGTCCGTGAAGGAAGTATTTGAGCGGAAGAAGCAAATGTCTGCCAGTCACCCTCTTGCCCGCTGACAGCTGGCGTGGTGGAACTATTAGCTCGCCAGCTATTACCATACAAGCTGGTGGAGTCGGAGGCTTTCCGTAAGTTTGTGGCCATTGGTACACCGCAGTGGAAGATACCAGGCCGCAATTATTTTTCACAAAAGGCCATACCCAAACTGTACCGTGCAGTTGAGAGGCAAGTGGTGTCATCTCTGGCACACAGCGTTGGGTCAAGGGTCCACCTGACCACGGATGCCTGGTCTGCCAAGCACGGGCAGGGCCACTACATTACATACACAGCCCATTGGGTCAACCTGGTGACCGATGGCAGCAAGCAGGGAGTACGTGGCTGCACAGAGGACCGACTTGTCACACCTCCACGGCTTGCAGGCAGGCCTCCAGCCACCTCCTCTCCACCTGCTATCACCACTTCGCTGTCGTCATCCTCCTCCTCCTCCTCCTCCTTGGCTGGTGCCGCCATCTCCTCTCCAGCTACACAGCCCCAGCACCCCAGGGCCTATGCTGCATGCCAGGTGCGACGGTGTCATGCAGTGTTAGACATGTCTTGCCTGCTGATGTTCTCTCACCTGCTAGACCAGGAGAAAGCCGTCACCCAGTACCTGTATCATTACAGTACAAGGACACAATCTGGGAGGATGGGGATGTTGTGGCCCAACAACTGGACACTGATGCGAAATGCATGCAGGGTCATGGAGCCCTTTGAGGAGGTGACCAAACTGGTGAGTCGCGATGAGGGCACCATCAGCGACTTGATCCCCTACGCCTACTTCCTGGAGCGTGCCGTGCGTAGAGTGGTGGATACAGCTGTGGAGGAGCGTGAACAAGAAGAGTTAGGGCAGCAGGAGTCGTGGGAGCCATTTACACACGAACCCGATGTTTCCACAACACCGGCGGCAGCACAGAGGGGGGAGGAGGAGGAAGAAGAGGAGTCGTGTGGGGAAGGAGAGGAGTCAGACTCTGATGATGGTGATGATGAGGAAGGTGTTTCTGTGGAGGAGGAAGAGGCGGCGGAAGGAGAAAAACCGCGGCAGCCATCACAGGGGGCTTCGGCTGCTCCACGTTCCAGTGGTATTGTTCGTGGCTGGGGGGAGGAAGAGGAGTTGCGTCCCATCACTGAGGAAGAGCAAGAGGAGATGGAGAGTACGTCTGCATCCAGCTTTGTGCAGATGTCCTCTTTCATGTTGTCCAGCCTGTTGAGGGACCCCGTATCAAAAAACTCAAGACGAATGACCTGTACAGGGTGGCCACTCTACTAGACCCTCGGTACAGGCACAAAGTGGCAGACCTGTTAGCAACTCAACAAAAGGCAGAAAGGATGCAGCACTTGCAGAACAAGCTGTCGATGATGCTTTACAATGCATTTAAGGGTGATGTGGCTGCACAACGCAATCAAGGTACCACTGGCAGTAACCCTCCTCCTCCCAAGTCCACGCAGGCAAGGACAGGACGCTCCAGCGATCTCAGGGTGATGTCGGACATGCGGACGTTCTTTAGTCCAACTCCTCGCCATAGTCCTTCCGCATCCACCCTCCACCAACGCCTGGACCGGCAGGTAGCCGACTACCTGGCCTTGAGTGTGGATGTAGACTCTGCGAAAAGCGACGATGAACCATTGGACTACTGGTTGCGCAGGCTTGACCTGTGGCCAGAGTTGTCCCAATTTGCCATACAACTTCTCTCTTGCCCTGCCGCAAGCGTCCTGTCAAAAAGGACCTTCAGTGCAGCTGGAGGCATAGTTACTGAGAAGAGAAGTCGCCTAAGTCACGACAGTGTTCAGTACCTGACCTTTATCAAAATGAATGAGGAATGGATCACGGAGGGCTACTGCACCACCGAAGACTAAGTCAGTCCCCACACACAGCATCTCTGCCTGCAGGCCGCTTGACTGCCTTCTCCGCCACTACCAACAGGGTCCAGGACTCTAGGCGGATTCCTGAATTTTTAAGGCCACTGCCAGCAGTGGCCGCTACACTAATTTTTCTGGTGCGTGTACATGTGCCCATCCCCCTTCGTGATCATTACCTTGCCGCGGTGAAGGGGCTTACGCATCACAATGAAGCAATGACCGCCGGCTATTTGAGTGTCTCGAGTAGGGGTGGCACACAAAAGATAATAAGGTCGTTGCTTCATTGTGGTCAGACCAAATTTGATCAGCTGGACAGTCACTGTTCTGTCATTCAGCTACATCAGCCGGGCGAGCATATGGGCTGAAAAGCCACCATCACCTGCACTCTCGTCATGGTGCGCACCAGTCCAGCACGGCCGTCACTACACAAACGGCTGTTTGCAGTCACTGCATACCTTTCACTGCATCTGTGACTGCACATTATACCTGGCAGTCAGTGCATAACTTGCACTTGAATGGATACACTTTTAAACAATTTAAAAATACAACCATCTAAACTTTCAAACAGTTTAAAAATACAACCATCTAAACTTTCAAACAATTTAAAAATACAACCATCTATCATTTTCAAAAAATTTAAAAAAAGGGCAAAAAAACTTGCCCTCTGTAAAACATTCTTGGCAAATGCTTTCGACTTGGTTTGTCTTCCGCTGGCTCAAGGGTCCATCTGACCACAGATGCCTGGTCTGCAAAGCACGGTCAGGGCAGCTACAGCATGGGTCTCAGCAGGCTCCCACTTCGGGCCGGAATCCAACCTTCATTCCCCGCGGTGACAATGGCAGACTTGCCCTCCATAACGGATTCCCGTTAAAGGATTTAAAGTTAATTCATTTCAATTAGGGCCGCAAAAGGTCCTCCTGAGTCCTGTATTGTTATTTTTGGTCACTACCTCGGGGCGGGCGTGCATGCCTGCCTGCCTCCCTCCTTGCCTGGATGTGTGGTGGTAGACGTTGATCAGGCTCCAACTCCGGAACGCAATACAAGAAGGAGCTCGTCCTCAGAAACAGCTGGGGGCAGTGTCTGGCGCCATGTATCGCCCGCTATGGCCAGACAGCCAACATGCCCTTCAACGTCAGCTGCTGATGGCACCGTAGCGCCATCAGCCCAGGGGGGCTCAGCGGTTTGGAAATTTTTTAACGTGTGTGTCTCAGATCGGAGCAAAGCCATCTGTTGTCTCTGCCAGCAAAAATTGAGCCGTGGAAAGGCCAACTGTCACGTAGGGACAAGTGCTTTACGAAGGCACCTGGAGAGAAGGCACAAACAGCTATGGCAAGAACATCTGAGGAAAAGCAGCACCCCTCAAAAGACAAGCCGCGGAGAACAACCGCGGCAGCCGTCACAGGGGGCTTCTGCTGCTCCACGTTCCCATGGTATTGTTCGTGGCTGGGGGGAGGAAGAATGGATACACTTTTAAACAATTTAAAAATACAACCATCTAAACTTTCAAACAATTTAAAAATACAACCATCGAAACTTTCAAACAATTTAAAAATACAACCATCTATCATTTGCAAAAAATTTAAAAAAAGGGCAAAAAAACTTGCCCTCCGTAAAACATTCTTGGCAAATGCTTTCGACTTGGTTTGTCTTCCGCTGGCTCAAGGGTCCATCTGACCACAGATGCCTGGTCTGCAAAGCACGGTCAGGGCAGCTACAGCATGGGTCTCAGCAGGCTCCCACTTCGGGCCGGAATCCAACCTTCATTCCCCGCGGTGACAATGGCAGACTTGCCCTCCATAACGGATTCCCGTTAAAGGATTTAAAGTTAATTCATTTCAAATACACAGCAGGGCCTCGAAAGTCCGCCTCCTGTATTGTTATTTTTGGTCACTACCTCGGGGCGGGCGTGCATGCCTGCCTGCTGCCCTCCTTGGATGTGTAGTGGTAGCCGTTTCTCAGGCTCCACACTGGATTCCATCCCTCATTCCCCGGCCATTACCCGGGGTCACAAATGGCAGACTTGCCCGCCTCCATATGATTCTCATGAAAGGAATGTGGTGTCATCTTTGCCCGCCATAACTGGCTCTCGTTAAAGGATTTAAAGTGCATTCATTTCAAATACACAGCAGGGCCTCAAAAGTCCCCCTCCTGTATTGTTATTTTTGGTCACATCCTCGGGGCTGGCGGGCGTGCATGCCTGCCGCTGCCCTCCTTGGATGTGTAGTGGTAGCCGTTGCTCAGGCTCCACACCGGATTAAAACCCTTCATTCCCCGGCCATTATCCGGGGTCACAATGGCAGACTTGCCCGCCTCCACAGGATTCTCATTGTAGCGGTACTGAACAAGTACACAGCAAGTAGAAAATATAATTTAAAAACAAAACGTAAGCTTTTTAACAATGCCATGGAAAGTTGAGAAGGAAGTCACACATTACCTGACATCACTGAGTGAGGAAGAGCAATCTCGCCATGTTGCGCAGTAGTCCAGCATGGCCGTCACTACACAAACAGCTGTTTGCTGTGTGTTACACAGTGAGTTTGGTGTGTCAGTGTGAAGCAGTCAGAGCCGGGACAAGGTCCTCCAGCACCCAAGGCTGAGACACCAAAGTGCGCCCCTCCATCCCTCCCACCCCAGCCGTCACACACTGATTGCTATTAGACTAAGAGGCGCCACAGGGCCCACAACATCCCCAATACCTTAATATCTAGTTATTTGACTTGCAGTCACTGCCATGTATCCCCTTTTCTTATTTCTTTCTGCTTCAAACACAATTAGGAATGACAGCTGAATGAATTCTGCGCCCCCTACTACACTGCGCCCTGAGGCTGGAGCCTCTCCAGCCTATGCCTCGGCCCGGCCCTGGAAGCAGTACTCTAATTACACTCCCTGATTGATGTATACATATGCAAGATGTTTGAAAGCATGTTAGGCCTGCAATTTAGCATTCAATGTGATTTCTGCCCTTAAAACGCTGCTTTGCGTCACATCCAGATTTTTCCCCGGGACTTGCCCCCCTCCAGGTGTTAGACCCCTTGAAACCTCTTTTCCATCACTTTTGTGGCCAGCATAATTTTTTCTATTTTTCAAAGTTCGCTTCCCCATTGAAGTCTATTGCGGTTCGTAAACTTTTCCGCGAACCGAACCTTCCGCGGAAGTTCGCGAACCCGGTTCGCGAACCGAAAATCGGAGGTTCGCGACATCTCTACTGTCCGCATTGCTGTACCCACCGGCTCTATTGTCATGCAGACAGCAGAGCTTCCTGATCCCATGACTGCTGTGAGCGAATCACAGCAATCACACTCTTAAAAGGCCATAGCTGTCCGGTCCTGAAGTGGTTAAAGAGAACCAGAGATAAAGAATTAAAAGTTAGTTATACACACCTGGGGCTTTCCACAGCTCCAGAAACCCTGATCGCTCCCACGCCGCGGTCCTCAGCCTTCCCCGTTCGCCGCACCGGCTTCAGCCGACTGGCCAGTCAAGGCGTAGCTGAAGCGCGCTCCTTGCGTAGTGTGCCTTAAGCCGCCCCCCGTGCTTTGCTGTTCCCCAATACAAAAACCGCCAGGCTAGCGACACGCAGATTGTCGCTAGTCGGTTGTGTACCTTTTTGCTGCCACTCAGCACCTCTCCCCGCCTCCTCTATAGCGCACTCCCCACCTATATTCCTTCCCTCCCCGCCTCCGTAAGCTTCCTTGAATCAGCTTACGGAGGCGGGGAAGGAAGGGACACAGGCGGGGAGCCGTGCTATAGAGGAGGCTGGGAGCGGCGCTGAGTAGCAGCAAAAAGGTACACAGCCGACTAACGACAATCTGTGTGTCGCTAGCCTGGTGGTTTTTATATTGGGGGACACCAGAGCACGGGGTGAGCCTGGGGACACACTATTAGGACACAGAGGCTGGGCTTTGTATGCAGAATGTGCCTCTGTGCCCTAATATTGATGGCAGAAAACCACCTAGGGTTCTCTTTAACCCTTACGGACCAGAGCCGTCCTTCCCCTATTTTGCACTGTGGTTACTGTGATTGGCTCATGGTAGTCACTGTGACAGCAGAGTGAGCAGGTGTAGTGACAGAATAGCGGTGTGAATGGCGAGAGCAATGAGAACAGGCGGCATGGCTGATTGAAATCTACGCCGTGGCGGAGCGAGGGGGTACATTTAAAAACAAATGTTGCAGGGTGATGCAGATAATGGCATCTTGCTACTATGGTTATTTAACGTTTCAGAAATGCCCTAAAATGTTACATAACTTTAGTAACAAGATGTTATTACCGGCATCTCTCATACATCACCTGGTCCCGGCGATCGCGTCTCCTCCAATCCCTGTTTAGTTTGCAAGAGTCCTGCAGCCAGCCAATCACCGTGTGATTGAAACCAGATAGTGATTGGCTGGCTGCAGGACAGCTGCAAACTATCAACAAGGAAGTGGAGGAGACCTGATCGCCCGGGAGCAGGTGATGTATACCTATACCTCTGCCCTAATCTCACACTGAATCCTCCCTCTACCTATGCCTAACCCTAACCACTCCACCCCCTGCCTAACCCTGGACTACTCCACCCCCGCTGCCTAACCCAGGACTACTCCACCCCCACACCTAACTCTGCACTAGTCTCCACCCCCGCTGCCTAACCCAGGATTACTCCACCCATTCTGCCTAATCCTGGACTTCTCCACCCCTTCTGCCTAACTCTGGACTACTCCACCCCCTCTGCCTAACCCTGGACCACTCCACCCCCCGCTGCCTAACCCAGGACTACTCCACCCCCGCTGCCTAACCCTGGACTACTCCAACCCCTCTGCCTAACCCTAGACTTATCCACCCCCCGCTGCTTAACCCTGGACTACTCCACCCCCACTGCCTAACCCTGGACTACTCCACCCCCTCTGCCTAACTCTGGACTACTCCACCCCTTCTGCCTAACCCTGGACCACTCCACCCCCCGCTGCCTAACCCAGGACTACTCCACCCCCGCTGCCTAACCCTGAACTACTCCAACCCCTCTGCCTAACCCTAGACTTATCCACTCCTTCTGCTTAACCCTGGACTACTCCACCCCCACTGCCTAACACTGGACTACTCCACCCCCTCTGTCTAACCCTGGACTACTCCACCCCCCTCTGCCTAACCCTGAACTACTCCACCTCCTCTTCCTAACCCTGGACTACTCCACTACCTCTGCCTAACCCTGGACTACTCCACCCCCTCTGTCTAACCCTGGACTACTCCACCCCCTCTGTCTAACCCTGGACTACTCCACCCCCCTCTGTCTAACCCTGGACTACTCCACCACCTCTTCCTAACCCTGGACTACTCCACTACCGCTGCCTAACCCTGAATTTATCCATCCCTTCTGCTTAACCCTGGACTACTCCACCCCCGCTGCCTAACCCTGGACTTATCCACCCCTTCTGCTTAGCCCTGGACTACTCCACCCCCAAGCAATGTACACTGTGTATAGTGCTTGGGCTTAGAGACAAAGCCAGAGAATGGAAAAAGACTAGAAAGTTAATAGTGAACACATCAAGTACAACCTGTGCCTCCTCTGCTCAAGGGCCCCATAGCAGCTGTTATGGCTATTGCTACGCCCCTGCTCTATCGAGGTAAATGTGTAACTTTTGCCTTTTTATTCGTCGCATGTTTACTTTAACACAGTACAGCTCGTGGCCAGTAGGTGTCAGTAGAAGTACAGTGTTGCCGCTTTATTGTAATAAAGAATTTAACCATGAGATGGCGAAGTGTGTAAGAAATACCTTTATTATTGGCAAACTGACCATATACAGTATTTTTATGTAATCTTTTGAGAACAACTGATTCTAATCAGCAAGAACTGTGGCAGCATAAGAGTCATGTCTAAAGATTATGGACTACATCAAGTTCATAGCAAGCAGTGTGATATTTTGCATTAACACGTCATTTCTTTTCTTAATTTTTAATAACGTTCATTTTAAGAGTAAAAGGGATTTATCCTCACTCTCTTTTGATAAATGAAAATGCTGATATTCCTTTTGCATTAATTTTCATGAAAAAAAAAGTCAAATTCCGCTTTTGAGCAAAAAGGTCATTGCAAATTATTTTGTAATGCGTTTGTGATTTTTCTCATTTTTTCAGATTAAAAACCCACTTATCAAGTATGAAATTACCGTGTTTTCACAAATATTTTCTCGACATCAAAAACAGCATTTTCGATGTGAAAATGACGTTGACGAAAATTGGCAAGCAACACTGGGCAAAAGTCTGTGCAGAAGGTTTTTCTCATTAGTTTGTTTGTAGTAAAGAGTTTGTGATGTTACTGTAGGGAAGGGCCACGGACGGCTCTAGACTTTTTTCCACCTGAGGCAAACTTGTGAGGATGCCGCCCCCCCTTCAAGGTAGTATATTTGCCCCCAGAATAGGTAGCCTGGAGGGAGTAGCAGCCAGGAAGGCGGAGCAGCAGGCACAGTGGGGGGGGGGGGGGGAGGGGTCAGACCCTCTCTCACCTGGGGCTCCCCCTTCCGTACTCCCCCTCCGGCCATTTGCTCAAAATGTAATTACGGCCAGCCAGGCAGTGGGGAGAGCAATGACTCACCTACTTCCTGGATCCTGTGCTGCGTTCCACCACTCGCGTCATTTCCTGCAATGCCGCCCACTGAACTACAGTGGGCGGCATTGCAGGAAGTGACCCGAGTGGTGAAACGCAGCGCAGGATTCAGGAAGTAGGTGAGTTACTGCTTTCCCCCTCTGTCTGTCTTACCGTAATTACATTTTGAACAAATAGCTGGAGGGGGAGCACGTAAGGGGAAGTCTAACCGCCCCCCCCCCCCACACCACTGTGCCTGCTGCTCCCCCTTCCTGGCTGCTACTCCCTTCAGCTCAGCCCCCCCCCCCCCCATGTATGGCCAGGCGGGTACCGCCCCCCCCCCCCCACACACACACACACTTTTTCCGCCTGAGAAACCTACCTCACCCCGCCTCATAGGCGGCCCGGAGCTGGGGAGGGCTGCCATGTGATATGTGTTTCCTGTGTGGATGCACAGAGCATTGTAATACAATCAACCAACTTCCTCTTTGGTCCGGTACCCCCGGAATGCAGCCACGTGTCTTGCGAGATGCGATGCCGGCACAGCTGTGATGCAAGATGCATTCAAATCCCTTTAGCCATGCAGCATGCTGTCTGATTTTTCCCCACATGCAAATCGGACAGCAGCCTATTGATGTCAATAGACTGCATTTCCCCATCCAAACCACATGCAGGGAAAGACTGTGAATTTGTGGGGAAATACTCTTTCGTATTTCCAGTGGCGTAGAAATAAGGGAAGCAGAGGTTGTGACTGCATCAGGGCCCCTGGAACAGAAGGACCCAGTAAGGGCCCTCCTTCATCCATTCTATTAACTTTTCATTGGAGCTATGCTGGTATTGAACACCTAGATATGTGCATTGAATAGTAGTAATCCTTAAAGCAAACCTGAACTGAAAATTAACATCATACTCACCTCCTTTGTAGTCTTTCTCTTCTTTCTCCTCTACATCCTGTTTGTACACTGTGATCAATGTAACTCTCCATCCTCCATTTTGAAAATGGCCCAGTACCCCATAACAGCTTCCTGGTCAGCACACTGTTAAACTGTAATATCCCCCTTTGAGCCATAGGGAAACATGGACATTACCTTCCTGATCAGTTGTCCTTTTAGCTAAATCTTACATAGTTGGTTGGGTTGAAACAGAAATGCGTAGATCGAATTCAACCAGTAGAGTTCACCTTCTGATTTAAAGGCGGATTGACCATACAGGGCCCCAGGCAAAGCAATTAATTTGCAACAACCCCCCTCCCTCAGCCTGCCTGCGTGTATTTCTGTTGGTAGGGTGCTCTGGCAAGTAGGAAGATCTAAAGCCCCATAAACACGCTACTTTAAAGTCGACTGAGATGGCCAATAAAGAACGGTGGCCTGCTGGTGGGGTCGCACCTGAGCATGTCTATGTCATGTGGCGTGTACTGCACCTGCGCACAACTTCTCTGCAGGTGCAGTACGCACCAGATGATGTGGACGTGCAGGACAGACTACCCTGCCGGCGGGTCGAGATCATTATGGACGGCCAGCGGGACAGCGAGAAGGACCAGAGTGGAACAGTTTACAAACTACAGTCTGCATTTTAAACTATGAAACAGAGCAGAGCTATTAAAGGATACCCCAACTGAAATGTGACATAATGAGATAGACATGTGTATGTACAGTGCCTAGCACACAGATAACTATGCTGTGTTCCTTTTTTTCTTTCTCTGCCTGAAAGCGTTAAATATCAGGTATGTATGTGGCTGACTCAGTCCTGACTCAGACAGGAAGTGACTACAGTGTGACCCTCGCTGATAAGAAATTCCCCTTTTTTACCTCTTTCTTGCTCTCAGAAGCCATTTTCTGCTAGGAAAGTGTTTTATAGATTAAATTTCTTATCAGTGAGGGTCACACTGTAGTCACTTCCTGTCTGAGTCAGGACTGAGTCAGCCACTTACATACCTGATATTTAACTCTTTCAGGCAGAGAAAGAAAAAAAGGAACACAGCATAGTTATCTGTGTGCTAGGCACTGTACATACACATGTCTATCTCATTATGCCACATGTCAGTTGTGGTATCCTTTAAGCCTTTCAACTTCCCTGCAGTAAAAGCTTATCTGAAGTTGCTTCAGAAAATAGCACTGTAGCCAACTACATTAGTCGGAGAGTTCAGAGAAGCTCTTTTGCATAGATAAAAAGTAAAGTTTCTTAAGCTGGCCATACACCGCTGATCGACAGCAGATTCAATCACTGGGATCGAATCTGCTGTCAAATCGTTCACGCTAAACGCTAAATTTCGATCGATTTCATCCTGAAATAGATCGGTCCCGTTGATCGCTCCGTGCGGGAAATTACCGTCGATCGCCCGCGGGTAGGGAGCGCATCGCTAGCGCCATACGATCGACGCAGGTATACATTACCTGAAGCTGGCTCCCGGCATCTTCTCCGCATCATCTCCCGGCTCCCGACTCTCGGCATCTTCTCCGCATCACCTTCCACATCACGGCATCCGGCATCCGTGTATAACTTCCTGTGCCACTGCAGTGATTCGATCAGATTCGATCAGAGAGGGATCTATCTGTTGGTCGAATCTGATGGCAAATCGACCAGTGTATGGCTACCTTTAACGTTCCTGTACTGCAAACAATATGATACTCATATCTGTGCTACTAATGTTCTATTTCTTAGCTGTACTACACATAGAAGTCATTATATCATAAGATTATTTTCACTGCAGATTCCCTTTAAGCCCAACTGGTAATGGGAGCATACCAGCTTTTATCTGCAGGCGGCACTTTTGTTATCAGACAGATGTGTGATCCCCAGCTACCAAAATGAAACAGCTGGGTTCCCCAGATACCGAAATGTGATAGTTACCAGGCCATCTCAGATACAGAAACTAAGTTGCCATGGCTTTCCTAGATGCAAGAATGAAGTAGCTGGGGGAGGGGCTGATGCATAAAACAGTGGTGATATTGCAGTGCTCAGACAGCACCCAACAATATTACCATTACTACCACCAGCAGTGTACCACACTTTATGCTATTATCACGACCATAAGTACTTAAGTCCTGCGAGCGTTGCTACAGTAAGGCATGTTACTAATACGTGTTACCGTAGCAACGATTGCTGTACTTGAGTACTGTGGGTCACACTAACATCTCATCTCTCAGTATACTGCTAGCGGTAGTAACAGGAATATTACCATGCGCTCTCTGCAGAGCTTGCAACATTAATGGGACTTCTAAGATGTCTCCATAGACCTCCCAGGCTTTGTATGGAGCAGTTTCTGGGACAGGAACTGGGGGAAAACAATTACGGTATTATTTCAAACCAGAGAAAAGTTTCATTTTTGCTGTTTTTGACTGATGAAGGGTATTTTTTTCCTAGTTGGGGACACACCAATAAATTCAAATAAAAGTTAAAGTCGAGAATCAGGGCTGAAGACCGTTCTTGATGTTGTTCTTTATCACATGAATGATGTTCTTTATCACATTTATCTGAGAGCAGTTACTGCAGACTCTTCCCCAGTGTGTTGTAAATCACTTTAAGAAAAACTATTTTTACCCCGATGATCTGGGTTATTTGTGATAACGTGTGAGTGCCCATCCCAGCTCTGGCATCTCCAGCCTGATGCCTCAGATACTTAACATGTGAGGACAAATGTACTGAAGCTATGTAGCATAGATGTCACCTAACGTGACTGTAATCTGATATAATTCATCACATCAGGCACATTATCTATCAATCATCACTCTCTTCTGTGGCCCATATGCTATTAACATCACTCCTGAGTGTTCTCCAGGGAGACATATTCAAACTTTATCAATAAAATAACTTTAACCCTTTCAGTACTGACATATAAAACCCCCTTAAAGTGTGCCTGAGATGGGAGAAAAATGTATATGTACCTGGGGCTTCCTCCAGCCCCCTTCAGGTTATTGGCTCCCTCACTGTCCTCCAGGACGGCCTCAATCCTCCGCTAGCCAGGGCAGTAAATCCACAAGCTTGCTTCAGTCAGCACATGTGCAGTCTGGCCGCACGCATGCCCCGTCACTGGGAGATTTCTGCTCCAGGCACGCGCACGCGCAGTGAAGCGCCACTTATCAGATGTACTGGAGGAAGACCAGGTACGTATACATTTGTTTTTGTGCCATCTCAAGTTTAAGGACTAGATCAGTTTAAAGAGAACCCGAGGTGTGTTTAAAGATTGTTATCTGCATACAGAGGCTGGATCTGCCTATACAGCCCAGCCTCTGTTGCTATCCCAAACGCCCCTAAGGTCCCCCTGCACTCTGCAATCCCCCATAAATCACAGCCCTGCTATGAGGTTGTGTTTACATCTGTAGTGTCAGTCTCGGCTGCTCCCCCGCCTCCTGCATAGCTCCGGTCCCTGCCCCCATCCCTTCCCTCCAATCAGCAGGGAGGGAAGGGATGCAGGCGGGGACCGGAGTTCTGCAGGAGGCGGGGAGAGCAGCAGACTGACACTATAGAGATAAACACAGCCAGCTCTGACAAGCTGTTTGTCAGCAGCGTGGCTGTGATTTATGAGGGATTGCAGAGTGCAGGGGGACCTTAGTGGGGTTTGGGATAGCAACAGAGGCTGGGCTGTATAGGCAGATCCAGCTTCTGTATGCAGATAATATTCGTCAAACCCACCTCGGGTTCTCTTTAAGGCTGTATGACTATTCCATCAGCAATAACTGTATCACTACTTAAGACTACTGTGTGATATACAGTATATTTGGTGTATTATGTATTTCAGTACAAACTAGTCTTTGTGCAGTCTTGTCACTGGACGTGCCAGTGATGTAACTGACACTGGGCTTTGTTGTCACCCATCGATGCCGTGTCCCACCCAACAAGCAGCCACAACTTCTCCCACATGCTGATTGGAGGGGGGGGGGGGGGGGTAGCTTGTCTGCAACTCACCTAACAAATGTCACACTCAGATATTGGGATTCCTTTAAAATGAAGGTATTTAGTAGACTTTTGAACTACTAATACAGTATTCATGTGATTATAGTGAAAGAGGGGAGGGGTTCGTGTAATGTTGAACAAGGACTTTGCATTTCAGGAAAACATGAGCTTTATAATAAACTGTACTCATTTCAGGTGCCCATACAATAACTGCTAATATTCAGCAGCCCTCTCTGTGTTCTAATATGACTCATGTTATGGCTGCCAACCCCCCCCCCCCCCCCCCCCCTCCAGAGATGCCCCGGATACCTTAGTAAATCAGACCCCACATGTTCTTCCCTAGGGTTTTCCTTTGCAGTCTTACCTCAACCCATAAAATAAATTAATGCTTCCCGCAATGTCAGAATATAGAGCCCAGCTGATGAGGAGATGCAGTGTGTGCCAGGCAAGACATCAAATACACCAAGTCTATTTTTATTCAGGCCTATAAATAAGACCCAAGGACTCAACATTAGCCAAGTATTAAATAAGCATCAACTTTCAAATACCACAAGTTGTAATAAGTACATGTGGGAAATATAGTCCAGTGCAAGGCAGTGCAGCCATGCTTGTAACACATAGTTCACATGGCGACCTTTTGGTACCTGATGGTAACATATCCCAACTACTATACACAGAGGTTGTTCAGTGTCCTCCTCGCTGCCACTAGCCCTAGTCCTGCTCGTATGCAGAGCCGGATTAAGGCTAAATGGGCTAAGCAAAGTAACTGATTTGGGCCCCCCCCATCATGTCGTAATAGAATCAGAAGATGCAGCTGCACAGTAACATGCCGCACATACCGGGGCAGCCGAGCTACTGGTTGCTATGGGCAACAGCCCGCTTTCCTCTGTGGGTGCACAATGCAGGGAATAGCAGCGGCAAAATGCAGAGTGAGAGATGAATGGCTGAGACATTTGCACTCAGGGGCTGGGGCACCCCTGTGAAGAGGGCGCCAGATATCACAGCAGCACTTTCCCCCTGCATCTCCAGCCTGGCAATAGCAGAAAGCTCTGGACACCGCCAAACCGGACTCCGTTCCCCAGACAATTACATAACCACCCCCACCACCGAACAACCGATTTCCTCCCAAACTAGACAGCCACCATGCAGCCTCCATCCCAGTGAATACGATAGTCCAGCAAAGAAGGCAGCCACAGCGGGGGAGAATGACAGCACCAGATGACTCACATTCACCTATTGCGATCCAAGCAATAGAGGTCCCGTCATCCGGACCCCATCTGTCTCCTCTAGAGTGCTGCCGCTCTGTTACTACTACTATTACTACTTTCTACTTCCTGTCTGATCTGAGAATCAGGAAGTTCAGAGCGAGCGGCTGCACTGTAGAAATGACAGATGAGTTTCAGATGACGGGATCTCTATCGCTTGGATCATGGATAGGTGAGTGAGCGTTTGCCATCTGCTGCTATCATTCTTGCTGCAGCTGTGGTTCTCTGTGGGAAGGGAGGGCGAAGTGGGCAGCGGCAGAGCGCACAGTAGCAGGAGGGGGACCTAGGAGGAGAGCCTGGCTCTAAAGACAATCTGCAGCGCACGGCATCATTTGACAAGACAAGACAAGACAAATAACATTTATATCACGCTTTTCTCCTGGCGGACTCAAAGCGCCAGAGCTGCAACCACTAGGACGCACCCTATAGGCAGTAGCAGTGTTAGAGAGACTTGCTTAAGGTCTCCTACTGAATAGGTGCTGGCTTACTGAACAGGCAGAGCCGAGATTCGAACCCTGGTCTCCTGTGTCAGAGGCAGAGCCCTTAAAGGGACTCCGAGCAGTGCCTGTAGGTATGCCTTTAAGCATACCCACAACTATTTAATTACATCCTCACACCTACCAGCATGATGTTTGTAATTATATCCCCCTGGGTTCCTTATATTTCATTGCATTGTGCTGAATCAAGCTGCCGACTTTGGAGAAAAGTCATCCTGTGGCCGCGATTTCAATCACGAAAATAGCAAAAACTAAAAGGCATAGGGTGGCTGTTTATATATCATTGGAAAGAGGAGAAAGAGAGCTTTAAAATGATATGCATCTTTCCATAGTTACTGCATTGATCAGAGTCCCTTTAACCATTATACCATCCAGCCACCGCTGACAGGATGGCGAGGGCTGGTTTATGTGCTGATGGGGCCCCTTTGACTCTGAATGGGGGCCCCAAGCGACTGCTTTTGTTGCCTGGTCGGTAATCCGGGCCTGCTCGTATGCCTTGTACACAAGCTCATTCACTGTCTCCCCCAGTGACTGTCGACCAATTGTTGGGGAGACAGTTCAGAGAACCAGCGCTGTATAGACATGCTGCCTGGCTATAGCACTGTGTACTGTTCAATGAAAAAAAGGGAGGAGGGATGATATACATGCAAAATGGGTGCAAGGAAAATTTGGTCACCAGATGCCTAACCCTAACCAACCACGAGATACACATAAAATATTAAGCTTTTACGTCCCCTATTTGAAGCCACAGTTTGCAGTCTGGCACCTGCTATTTTATCGGGTTCTTCTATGCCAACATTTGCCCTCATAGTTGCAATTAACATAGACACCTAAGGTGTAATCAGATGTCCTTTATGTTTTGAAATACGCATCATGCATTAAATTTTTGGCTTTCTTGAGACATCCTTTTGCTTTGTAAAGGCCTGATGAAGGGTTGACAATTGACCCGAAACGGACTTGTAACGATTGTGGAATTCTCTCCGTGATCAGCGCACGAAGGGAAGAAACGCAGGGCAAGATAGCCCTGAAAGAGAGAGATCAAAGCGAAAGAAGGGTTTGTGTGTCCACCAATCTAGTCACCACCCTGCGACGATGAACACACAACCATGAAGACAAAGTGAGAAGGCAATCGCCAGAGATGGCGATTGCTAACAGCGACACAAGACCGAATAAGCACAGATGAGTAATGTATGTATGTCCACCAATCTAGCCGCCAACCTGCGACGGCGGACACACAACAGAAGAAACCAAGTGAGAACGCAATCGCAAGAGAAGCGATTGCGAAAGAGAATGAGCACAGGGATAGAATGTATGTATGTGCCCCAATCTAGTCGCCAACCCGCGACGGTGCACACACAACAGCAGATATGAAGCAGGAACGCAATCGCGAGAGAGGCGATTGCCAGAGGTGACACAAGGCTACAGCAAGGCAGAGCACGAGAGTAGCAACGGCAAAGCAAATCATACAATGAGAAGATAAGGAAAATAACAAACGCTAACTAAACGCGAACACCGCACTCATTCGCAACAGTGCACGCGTTTATGCGCGGTCTCCGCATGTTAAGCACAACAGAGACAAGCACGCCTAACTAACCACCGACAGACAAACATGAAACAGAGGACGCGAGCGCTTGCTTAACGGTTACCTCACCGAGCCTCCAGCAAGCATTCGTAGCAGACAAGACAGATACACGAAAACAGGAATAAGTGAGAGATAGGATCCACAGCACTAGCGCAAGGCGAGTGCGATCCAGGTAAGACAGATCAGATGAGATAGCTGGTAGCAACCGCTGCTCCAGCTATACTCCAAAAACAAAGATCAGAACGACTTCCTGTCGACCACCGCTGGGACAGGACAATCGTAACAGACAAACAAAACAGATATGCAATCCTAACTGCACTAGGGAATCTGCCTAGTGCAGTCCCAGGAATTACTCTAAGCTAATCTTTAAACAAAGAGCAAGGCTGACACTCCAGGAGTGTTTCACAGGACTAACCCTTATGACCAGCCCAGGTCTGTGATATCACATGGTATATATAAAGCAAGCCTTCAAAGGATGTGGCTAGGCAATCTGCATGACAAACGTATGCAAATCCCTCAGCAGCAAGCTGCAAAACTGACAAAAGGTCTCTCTTCCAGAGACCTGCAGAATGCAGACCTGAACAGTGGTCAAAAAGCTGCCTGCCTGCGCAGGCAGCCAAGCGGATCCTCACAGTACACCCCCCCCCCCCCCTCTAGGGTCGGATTCCAGACGAGCCTCTAACCTGATATTTGCAAAAGACTCTAACTGAAGACTCATGAAGGTCAGGACAGCCCGACAAGGCCCAATTCTAGAGTCAGCCCACCCGATACCGACCTCATCGGAAGGAGAAGCCACCGAAACATGCCCATCAGTACCACAAGTCTCAGTGTAACACCCATCAGGACTGTGAATGCCAGAGAAGAAGCCATCGACACCCACCGAGCCATGCCCACCACCTTCCAAGGACCGTCCAAAAATACCAAACCTGCCACAATACCCATTCGAAGTCTCCCTTTCCACAAAGCACCCACTGCTGATCTCATCCAAGGTACCAGGGAATATTTCTCCCAGGATCTCCCAGAACACTTTGAAGCTCCGCAGAGATCCCAGGAGGGCAGAACGATCACCAGGCTCACACGGAGAACTATCAAGAACCCCTATGGAACCAATGACAATTCCGGATTCAGAATTACCAGGACAAGTATCAAGACCAGGGCCTTCAGGGACCACCTCTGGGCATGCAGGCAGGCAGGCAACATCAGAACAGGTTTCCACCGAGGAAGCATCTGAGCAGGCTGGCAACCGAGACACACTTGGGCTTTCTGGGTCACAGAACACATCGGGGTACACTAGCCCAAGGGGAACCTCAGGACACGTCGAGGAACTGCCAACCTCAGAGTCCGTCACGACAAAACCAGAACCGGGCAGAGAATCATCACGAGCAGTGGTCTCAAGCACTGGACTTTCAAAAGAAGGCTTGGACTCAAACCTAAAAATCTCCGTGACAATAATATCATCATTGACTACATATGAGTGAAGCTCCACCAGAGCTGCAAAGGTAGTCAGCACAACAGCAATGCCTACTGAAGTGGGCAACACCTCAGAAGGACTTGGGGGGCAGGAGACATCTCCTACAAGTTCTGCACCCTTTGGGAGGAACTCGGAGGTCTCCAGGACATCAGACAAGACCTCAGGAACATAATTTTCCACGTTTTCTAAGAAGGATTCTGAACTATCCATGTTACAGGGCAAAACTGGAACTTTATTTTGTGGACAGGGCATATGTCCCAGGGAAGGTTCCACCATAAACTGAGACTGAATTTCATCATCATGAGCAGAATGTACAGGAATATTTACTGGAACACACACTGACTCCTTAACTTTAATCTCACTGCACCCAGAATTCTGCGTAGCAGTCAAACTAGTTTGCAACTCCAAAACTGCAGAAAAACAGGTGAGTATAGTAGCAATACCTAGACGAGCCTCTAGGGACACTGCAGGAGACTCTAAACAAGGCCATATTAACTCATCCAGAGTACAGGGTGCAGAATCAGCATTTTCCTCAGAACAAGAAAGGGACTCACAAATGTCAGTGTGAGTGGAGATCATGTTTTCATTCATGGTACAGGGCAGATTCAGAGAAAGCTTCTCTGGGCAAAGCAAAGAAGCTTCAGCATCAGATTTGCAAAACCGAAGCGCTGTCTCACTCTTAGATTCGGCTAACAATGTCAAATCCGAGGAGTCAGAACGCAAAACTTGCGAATCAAAAATCGCTTTAGGTTGTAAAACTGACGATTCAATAGCGCAAAACCTCCGCGATCTGCGGGGCAGACTGTAAGGGGTTCAGGACAGAAACACTGGAGCAACTGTCACCAGGCAACGGGCCCTTACAGGTGTGAACAGGGTGAGACAAAGACACATTTGCAGTAGAAATAGCGACAACATCAGGAAAAACTTTATTAGACATATTCATTTTACTTTTGATGCTGCATAATTTAGGAATTTTCCCCATAGCAGGATCACAGATGGAAGATCCTAAAGATCTGTCTCTAAATGACAAGGAGTCCCACACATCCTTGAGAAAACTGGCACATTCATGCCGATCACAATCTGCAGGAACATCCGAGAAACAGGCATCAGATCGCACAGATTCAAACTGCACGCAGTCAGGAGAGAATCCTCCAGGATTCGCACAGGAATCAACCACAGCGGCACACCCACTCATTTCAGATCGCACAATGTCAAGACTCACATGCTTTACCCCAGAAAGGCAGGAACAATCATCCGACAACAATGTCTCTTTATTGGAATCAATTGATTGGTGTGTGTGCAACGCATCCAAAATCGTCTGCCATACATAAATCACCAGATCCACATCACCCTCGTCACATTCATCGGAATCAATCAAAAGGTACATAGAATCGAGACAATCATTCAAGACATCTTCGCTTTTTGCGATGTAAAAAAGGCTTTCCAATCAAAATCAAATTCCTCCATCAAGGCCCCAATGCCTCATGAGGCAAATGGAGGTTCAAACAAGCCAGTATCCAGATAATCTCCATATGGGTGGAGTTCAGGAACAAGAACAGATTTTTTAACTGCTTTAATATAGTGTGCGATCCTACCTATAATAGGATCCACATAAGCTTTGGATTGGGGCAAAAAACCCGGAGACTGAGCAACATCATTGTAAACATCATTATCATACTGAATGGTTTTGCACATTTCAGACTTGACAGAAATAACCTCTTTATTTGTGGTTGCTATGGGCAACGAATCTTTTGGCTGACAAGCCAAATCAGCAGATTGGCCTGCAAGCACCAACTCATTAACATATGGTAATGACAGAGAAATGTTGCATAAGCTAATCTGATCAGCATTTTGCACAGCAGGAGAAAACTAATCTCTAGTTTCAGAGTCCAGTATCTTAAACCTCTTAAAGATACAGGACCCATATTTGAACAAATCGTACAAATCGGAAATTCCCTCTACACTGGGAATTTCGGTTTGGCTGGTCATACTGTAACGATTGTGGAATTCTCTCCGTGATCAGCGCACAGGGTGTGCGCTTACACTGCGGAAATCCTCCACAAGCGTATAATTTGAGGGAACCCAGCAAAAGGTGCAATGCACCTGTAGAGGGAAATTACTGTCGACAGGTGGAGCTGTGGAGTGCAGAGGAACAGCTCCTCTGCCCTGCCACAAACACCAGACAGGAATTGTACGAAGGGAAGAAACGCAGGGCAAGATAGCCCTGAAAGAGAGAGATCAAAGCGACAGAGGGTTTGTGTGTACACCAATCTAGTCGCCACCCTGCGACGATGAACACACAACCATGAAGACAAAGTGAGAAGGCAATCGCCAGAGATGGCGATTGCTAACAGTGACACAAGACCGAATAAGCACAGATGAGGAATGTATGTATGTCCACCAATCTAGCCGCCAACCTGCGACGGCGGACACACAACAGAGGAAACCAAGTGAGAACGCAATCGCAAGAGAAGCGATTGCGAAAGAGAATGAGCACAGGGATAGAATGTATGTATGTACCCAAATCTAGTCGCCAAACCGCGACGGTGCACACACAACAGCAGATATGAAGCAGGAACGCAATCGCGAGAGAGGTGATTGCCAGAGGTGACACAAGGCTACAGCAAGGCAGAGCACGAGAGTAGCAAAGGCACAGCAAATCATACAATGAGAAGATAAGGAAAATAACAAACGCTAACTAAACGCGAACACCGCACTCATTCGCAACAGTGCACGCGTTTATGCGCGGTCTCCGCATGTTAAGCACAACAGAGACAAGCACGCCTAACTAACCACCGACAGACAAACATGAAACAGAGGACGCGAGCGCTTGCTTAACGGTTACCTCACCGAGCCTCCAGCAAGCGTTCGTAGCAGACAAGACAGATACACGAAAACAGGAATAAGTGAGAGATAGGATCCACAGCACTAGCGCAAGGCGAGTGCGATCCAGGTAAGACAGATCAGATGAGATAGCTGGTAGCAACCGCTGCTCCAGCTATACTCCAAGAACAAAGATCAGAACGACTTCCTGTCAACCACCGCTGGGACAGGACAATCTCTAACAGTCAAACAAAACAGATATGCAATCCTAACTGCACTAGGGAACCTGCCTAGTGCAGTCCCAGGAATTACTCTAAGCGAATCTTTAAACAAAGAGCAAGGCTGACACTCCAGGAGTGTTTCACAGGACTAACCCTTATGACCAGCCCAGGTCTGTGATATCACATGGTATATATAGAGCAAGTCTATAAAGGATGTGGCTAGGCAATCTGCATGACAAACGTATGCAAATTCCTCAGCAGCAAGCTGCAAAACTGACAAAAGGTCTCTCTTCCAGAGACCTGCAGAATGCAGACCTGAACAGTGGTCAAAAAGCTGCCTGCCTGCGCAGGCAGCCGAGCGGATCCTCACAGGACTAGTGTCATTGCCAGGAAAGTTTTGTGAACAAAGTCTATGATCTTCATGATGGAGTGAGTTTATGACTATAAGTCTTTGAAGATTCATGTACCAGTAATCATTAACAGGAAGGTTTGTTTTACCAAAATGTTGTGTTTGTATTTTTGATATAATAAAGTTAGATACTTATTTTTGGAATCAACATGTTTCTCAAAACTTATTTTTAATTTTCATAACCTTATACAATGCAACAAAATGTGCCCATCAACTGCCACAGACAACAACCAACGCCGAAATTCTAGAAAAAGGATGTGAAGTGGTGGAAATTTTTGAACGGCAGTTGTGGGCTGTAGTGAGACTTTGTACATTTGTCCTGGAGCAAGGAAGTTCAATTTGCCGCTGTACTGCACCTATGTGACACATGAGTGAGGGCTGCTGGGTACACATGGGTGCTGGGTACACACCATGCAATTTCCTGTCTGATCGACGGGTGATCGGACGAGAAGTTGCATCGTGTGTACATGTCTAAAGTGCACCCGATTGATAAATCGATCAATTTTCCAATTATAAGTGCGCAAAATCGATCACTTTATCGATCAGGAGCCGATCGGACATGTCGTAAATAGTCGCCCGATTCCTGCCTGTAAGGCCTTGCTTACGCTATATGAGCACGGCAGCGCGTATGGTATGCAATCAGCAAGAACATCAGAAGTGCATAGACAGCACTTCTGACGTTCAGACCATGCGATGTGCTATAGCACTGAGGCACGCATTTTTGGCATAGCGCATTGCTGATTCCGTTCACTGCAACGCCTGGGATCAGCAGCGCACGGCAATGTGGATGACTTGCGATCAGGGGCGTTTGCGTCCCGAACACATGGCCATATGCGTTGCCTAATGTAAATGAGGCCCAAAGGTGGCCACACACCATATAATTTTTAAAATACCTGATCGTATTTCTTGCTCGAGTAAAAAAAAGTTTTAGATTTTTCTGAAAATCCGATTGTTTTTATCAAATTGTTGTAAAATCAAATAATTTTTTTGTATCATGCGTGGACACCTTAAAAATGATTAGACAACAATCTAGTGTACAGCCAAGGGATGAACTGTGTGCAGGCCTTAAAGAACACCCGAGGCGAAAATAAACGAATGAAATAAACAATTCTATCTATCCTCCGTCTCCTAAAAATGAATTTTTAAGATATTCCACAGTTTTATTTTATGTTTAAATCTACATTTTAAGTTTTAACTGTTTTATTGTTTTTGCTCAATGACACATTTATTGAAGTATGCCAGAGCTAAAATTGATGAACTATTGACCCTTTTTTATCTCTTTCCTGCTCTCAGAAGCCATTTTCTGCTAGGAAAGTGTACTTACATACTTGATGTTTAACTTTTTCAAGCAGAGAAAGAAAAAAGGGACATAGCATAGTTATTTGTGCATTAGCCACTGTACATACCCATGTGTATCTCATCATGTCACATGTCACCTCGGCTATTCTTTAAGGCCTGGTGCACACCAAAACCCGCTAGCAGATCCGCAAAATGCTAGCAGATTTTGAAACGCTTTTTCTTATTTTTCTGTAACGTTTCAGCTAGCGTTTTGCGGTTTTGTGTAGCGGTTTTGGTGTAGTAGATTTCAGATATTGTTACAGTAAGGTTGTTACTGAACAGCTTCTGTAACAAAAACGCCGGCAAAACCGATCTGAACAGGCGTTTTTCAGAGCGGTTTGCGTTTTTCCTATATTTAACATTGAGGCAGAAACCAAAAAATGCCTCACCCCGGGAGTATGCGTTTCTGCAAAACGCCTCCCGCTCTGGTGTGAACCACCCCATTGAGATACATTGACCAAGCGTATCCGCAGCCACAAGCGGCTGCAGAAACGCTGAAAAAGCCGCTCGGTGTGCACCAGCCCTAAATCTCTGTTCCTTGAATGGCTATAGAGTAGTTAATCAAACCTGAATGACAGGCTGCAGACACTGTTGATGCCTTTAAAAAAAATAGAAACGTACAAAAATATAAATCTACATAAAAACTAAATTTGAACACGGAGAGAAAAAAGCGATAAGCCTGCTACAATAGTGTCAAACATACTGGTAATTAATTGGCTCATCTCCTTATCATAGACTATATTGGGACATTAGACTATGACTATGCAGGGATTAGATTGTGAGCTCCTCTGAGGACAGCAAAGGTGTCCAAACATTACTTGACTTTCTATTGATTAAAGGGACTCCTAGCAGTGCAGAAACTATGGAAAGATGCATATCATTTTAAAGCTCTCTTTCTCCTCTGTCCAATGCTATATAAACCGCTGCCCTACGCCTTTTAGTTTTCGCTATTTTCGATTGAAATTGCCGCGTCTGCGATTTCAATCGCGAAAATAGAGAAAACTAAAAGGAGTAGGGCGACGATTTAGGTGTCGCCAGAAAGAGGAGAAAGAGAGCTTTAAAATGATATCCATCTTTCCATAGTTATATTGTATTACACAGGGCGACTTTTTGTCAAAGTCAGCAGCTGCATTCAGCAGAATGGAGCTGCTGACAATGGGGAAAGTGTCGTCCTGTGTAATACAAGTAACTATGGCTTGATGGATATCATTTTAAAGCTCTCTTTCTCCTCTTTCTGACGGCACCTAAATCGTTGCCCTACACCTTTTAGTTTTCTCTATTTTCGCGATCGAAATTGCGGCCGAAAATAGCGAAAACTAAAAGACGAAGGGTGGTGGTTTATATAGCATTGGAAAGAGGAGAAAGAGAGCTTTAAAATGATATGCATCTTTCCATAGTTTCTGCACTGCTAGGAGTCCCTTTAAGAAATTTACTTTAATTGGCCATCAAAAACAGTGTGATCAAACGAGAACAAATCGACTAGTGGCCCACACGCTGCAAGCAAGATCCTGCTGTTACTCCTTTACTAATCAATCAAACGTGTCTTTCTGTTTATTTTATTTTTTATATGGGTGTATATGCAGGAGATCGACTTTGTGATGCAAACCGCTCCCCTTTGCAAAGCTGTGCAGTGAAAGATGTTATGCCTACTTCAGAGTATGCGCTTAAGCCAAAAATCGATTCTGTGTCGATTGAAATCACGTAAACATCAGCCGATTTCTGTACGATCTATATTTCTGTCCTGCTCAATCCATACATTTTCTTGATTCTGGCAGATATCGCCCAATTTGCATTGATCAAGCAATATGGAACATAATTGATTCTCCTTCTATGCAATTAAAAACAGTCGCTCAAACAGGAAAATTGAGTCATAATAATAAAAATAATTTCAATATGTGTATAGTGCTTTTTTCCTGCTGGACTCAAAGCGCTTGTGGGGCAGCCAATAGAGCGCACTCAGTAGGCAACAGTGTTAGGGAGTCTTGCCCAAGAACTCCTTATAGAATAGGTGCTGGCTTCCTGAATAGGTGCAGTTTGAACCCAGGTCAACTATGTCAGAGGCAGAGCCCTTAAACCAGGGGTCTCAAACTCGTGGCCCGCAGGCCATTTGCGACTCTCGATACAATATTTTGTGGCCCTCGCCAGCAAAAGCTTCCTTATAGTTCACTTCAGTGCTCCCAAGTAATCCGCCGCATCCCCGCCGCTAAACGAGGGCTGCAGAGCCCCCAAATCGCCCGGGGGGCAATCCGCCGGCATTTCCTGGAAGGGGCTGAGCTTTCAGCTTCAGCTCTGCCCCTCCTGACGTCAATCGCCACACGGATCGCCGCCTCTCCCCGCCCCTCTCTGTGAAGGAAGAGTGAGAGGGGCGGTCAGAGGCGGCGATGCGCCGCGATTGTGAAATTCCTTATGCGGCCCAGCCTCATCCTGATTCCTGACTTTGCCTCCTGCGGCGCCCAGGTAAATTGAGTTTGAGACCCCTGCCTTAAACAGTACACTATCCAGCCACTGTAATGTATGGGCACCCTTAGTGACATGACTATTAGCGGTATCAAAAGATTCCAGCGCTATATAAATGCATTAAACAATTAGAATGCTTATGTCCTCCTTTAGAAATGAGCGTGTGATTTTATTTATCTGCGCGTGGTTTGTTTGTGTGGTAGATTGCACTGATAAAGTTTTGAACATTGACATTTCTATTTCGTTCTGATACCACCAATGCAAAGCGTTGTGCAATACCTGTTTGGCAGCTGTCCCTGTGGGGATTATTACCATCTGTGAGGAGTTAAATCAGAGCGGGAATTCCATCCCCCGGTAAACTCCTCATATGTTATTATCTGCAACATCCTTGTTCTGCTGAATTATTCCTAGGAGATGATGAAGCAAGTGCCAGGCCCTAATGATTTAGCAGGTTGAATAACCCATCGCTGTCCTTGCACTGTAGTCATGTGCAACGTACTGAGAGTGGAGGAGATAATAAAGGGGTGCAGTAATGCTGGTTTCACACCAGAGCAGGATCATCCACCAGGCAACCTAGGCATGTGTCTGGGGCCTAGTGGGTGTTAAGGGGCTCACCAGCCACCTTTTTTGACCTCTTTCCACTTTAGCTTACCAAAGGGACCAAAAATGGGACCCCAAATCTACTACCTTGCTTAGGGCCCCATTACCTCTTAAGCCATCTCTGCTTCACTCTATGCTGGAATGGTACCGTATCCAGGTAGCAGGAAAAAAGGGCACATGTGGCAAGTGGACTAAATGGGCGCTGTGCGCTGTGCGCTGTCATATGTGCCAATATAAAATAGCGGACTTTAAGCACCAGAGCAAAAATGTGGTCCCCCAAATGCCACTATTCTGCAGCGCTCGATATTCAACTTTTTAAAAAAAAATTTTTATGGTGGGGGGATGGAGGTGAGATTTAGTGACTGGTGGTGGTGGTGGTGGTGGGGGGGGGGGGGGGGTTGCGGCATTAGCTAGGTAGTTTGTGCAGGTGGGGAGGTAGTTTTAGGCATTAGACTGGTAGTGTGTGCAGATGGGTGGGGTGGGGGGGGATGCGTGCCCCAAGCTGAAACTTCCTTGGTGAGCCCTTAGTGTCTCAGTCCGACCCTGATGAGGTGGGTTCACTGAACACAACAGGTAGGTATATGCAGTACTGGGTATTACAATGTGCACTCACACAGGTGTCAAACACACTGGTTGCCACTGAATGTGCTGGGCCTGGCTGGCAGTGGCACACACACAGTATGAATTAGCAAGGCTGTCTATGCAACACAAGTGTCAGTAGGACACACAGAAAAAAAAATAGGTCACAAGAACAAGATTAGCTCTCAAAAGAGTTGTTGTGGGGTGCTATTTTAGCAATAATAATCAGCAAGGAGCAAGCTAAGAAGCCTACAACAGCCTAACTGATCTTTCCCTATGAGAGTCTGCCAGCAGCTGCCCCTTCTCTCACTACTGCAGGCACACGAGTGAGTGTAATGGCCGGCGGAGCCTGCCTTTTATAAGGGGGGGGGGGGGAGTGGCTCCACGAGGTAGTAGCCTGATTGGCTACAATGTGCCTGCTGACTGTGATGTAGAGGGTCAAAGCTGACCCTAATGGTGCACTATGGGGGCGAACCGAAGTTCCGGAAAAGTTTGCCTTACATGGCAAACGCGAACCACCGGAAGTTCGCCGGGAACCGTTTGGGCCATCTCAATTAGGTAGGTAGTGTGTGCAGGTGGGAGGGGAGTTTAGTTTTAGGCATTAGGCATGTAGTGTGCGGGGGGGGAGGGTTAGTTTTAGGCATTAGGTAGGTAGTGTGCACGAGGGGGGGTTAATTTTATGCATCAGGTAGGTAGTGTGCACGGGGGGGTAGTTAGTTTTAGGCATTAGGCAGGTAGTGTGCGGGGGGGAGAGGGAGGGTTAGTTTTAGGCACTAGGTAGGTAGTGTGCGGGGGGGGGGGGGGGTTAGTTTTAGGCATTAGGTGAGTAGTGTGCACGGGTGTGTGTGTTAGTTTTAGGCATTAGGCAGCTAGTGTGCATGGGGGGGTGTTAGTTTTAGGCATTAGGTAGGTAGTGTGTGCGGGGGGGGGTTGTTAGTTTTGGGCATTAGGTAGGTAGTGTGTGCGTGGGGGGGGGTTGTTAGTTTTGGGCATTAGGTAGGTAGTGTGTGCGGGGGGGTTTGTTAGTTTTGGGAATTAGGTAGGTAGTGTGTGCGGGAGGGGGGGGGGTTGTTAGTTTTGGGCATTAGGTAGGTAGTGTGTGCGGGGGGGGGTTAGTTAGTTTTGGGCATTAGGTAGGTAGTGTGTGCGTGGGGGGGGGGGGGGTTAGTTTTAGGCATTAGGCAGCTAGTGTGCTCGGAGGGGGGGGGGGGTGTTAGTTTTAGGCATTAGGTAGGTAGTGTGTGCGTGGGGGAGTTTGTTAGTTTTGGGCATTAGGTACAGTGCTGGGCCGAAATTACGCATTAGCGTAATTACGCATCGTAATTCACTACAAATGCACCGTAAGCGTTACGTGTAAGGTTACGGTATTACGCGTAATTAATTACGCGTAGACCGTGGGGTTACGTTTTACGCGTAACAAATTACGCGTAAGACAGTAAACTCCCATTGAAATTACACAGTCTGCCGTAATCGCGTAATATTACGCTCCCGTATAATATAAAAAAGCCGCCGACTTTAAGGGTTAATAGCAAAGCCCCCTTAAGTGCTAAGAGCCTCAAATTTGGAGAATATATTAAGGAGATCAGAAGGAATAAGAGGAAAAATATTTTTTTCTAAAAGACCTTATAGTTTTTGAGAAAATCGATGTTAAAGTTTCAAAGGAAAAATATATACATTTAAAAACCCGCCGACTTTAACGGTTAATAGCAAAGCCTGCTTAAAATTTAGGAACACCAAATTCACAGGGTATATTAAGGGGATCAGTGGGAATAAGAGGAAAACATTTTTTTTTCAAAAAGACCTTATAGTTTTTGAGAAAATCGATTTTTAAGTTTCAAGGGCAAAAATGTCTTTTAAATGCGGAAAATGTCAGTTTTTTTTGCACAGGTAACAATAGTGTTTTATTTTCATAGATTCCCCCAAGTGGGAAGAGTTTTACTTACTTCGTTCTGAGTGTGGGAAATATAAAAAAAAAACGACGTGGGGTCCCCCCTCCCAGACCTCTTTAACCCCTTGTCCCCCATGCAGACTGGGATAGCCAGAATGCGGAGCACCGGCCGCGTGGGGCTCCGCACCCTGACTATACCAGCCCGCATGGTCCATGGATTGGGGGGTCTTGGAAGGGGAGGGGCAGCCAAGCTTTCCCCTCCCCCTCCGAGCCCTTGTCCAATCCAAGGACAAGGGGCTCTTCTCCACCTCCGATGGGCGGTGGAGGTGGAGGCCGCGATTTCCTGGGGAGGGGTTCATGGTGGCATCTGGGAGTCCCCTTTAAAAAGGGGTCCCCCAGATGCCTACCCCCCTCCCAGGAGAAATGAGTATAGAGGTACTTGTACCCCTTACCCATTTCCTTTAAGAGTTAAAAGTAAATAAACACACAAACACATAGAAAAAGTATGTTAATTGAACAAAAAACATAACCACGAAAAAAGTCCTTTAATATTCTTAATTAACCATTAATACTTACCTGTCCCTTTAAAAGTCAGTTCCCACGCAATATCCTCGGAAATATACTAATCAGTTACAATGTAACAAAGTTATTACAATGTAACAACTTTGTTACTTTGTAACACCACCGCACCCGACGTCACTCGCCGCTCACCCGCCGGCCGCCGCATACACGCTAGTCCCCGCCGGCTCCCGCCGTCCACTCCGCCCACACCTGTCACCCATATACATGCTGGCACCCATGGGTGCCAGCATGTATATAGGTGACATGTGGGAGAGGCGGGGAGGGCAGCGGAGCCGGCGGGGACTTAGCGTCCCTTCACCCGACAGAGCTCTGAGCTAAATGAGCTATATTAGCTCAGAGCTCTCGAAAGCATCTTTGTATTTGGGCTCCAAGGAGCCCCATTGGTCCTTAGCAGACCAATGGGGTTCCTTCTGATTTGAAGGAACCCCATTGGTCTGCTAAGGACCAATGGGGCTCCTTGGAGCCCAAATACAAAGATGCTTTCGAGAGCTCTGAGCTATAGCTCAGAGCTCTGTCGGGTGAAGGGACGCTAAGTCCCCGCCGGCTCCGCTGCCCTCCCCGCCTCTCCCACATGTATATGGGTGACAGGTGTGGGCGGAGTGGACGGCATTAATTGCTAGTAGGATTTTATGCGTAAGCCTATAACGTAAGCCTATAACGTAATAACCTGAATTACGGTATACTTACGCGTAATTGCGTAAGTGCTATGCGTAATTACAGACATGTACCGAAATTGAATGTCTATGCCGTAAGCGTAATTTCGTAATGCGTAATAGCGTAAAATTACGCGTAATGATCCGTAAGCGTAGCTTTCTCCATTACGACCAGCACTGATTAGGTAGGTAGTGTGTGCGGGGGGGGGGGGTTGTTAGTTTTGGGCATTAGGTAGGTAGTGTGTGTGGAGGGGTTTGTTAGTTTGGGGCATTAGGTAGGTAGTGTGTGCGGGAGGGGGGGTTGTTAGTTTTGGGCATTAGGTAGGTAGTGTGTGCGAGGGGTTTGTTAGTTTGGGGCATTAGGTAGGTAGTGTGTGCGGGAGGGGGGGTTGTTAGTTTTAGGCATTAGGTAGTAGCAAACTTTCGCGAACTGCAATAGACTTCAATGGGGAGGTGAAAAATGATGATGAGAAAATCAATCAGAAAAACAATCAAAATCAGATCGGACCTGTCGGAAATTGTCTATTGAGCCATCTATCTGCCAAAAAAACTCATGTGGGTTCCCAGCATAACAGGTGCATCTTATGCTAGGTACACACCATACAATTTTCTGTTAGATTTTCTGTTAGATTTTCCTGCCAGATAGATCATTTTCAACATGTTGGAAATGATCTATCTAACCATCTATCTGCCTAGCAATTAGGCATTGTTCTACTCAGCAGGAGATAACCAGAAGACAATGCACCAGAGTCTCTACAGAAAATAATCTAACAGAACATCTAACAGAAAAATATAACAGAAAATTGTATGGTGAGTACTAGGCATAACTTCATCAAGCAAAACACAGTTCAGTCTTTATTAAGATAATCAGTTGCATATGTAATCTGTGCATTCAGAAATACAATGATAATTCTACCAAATGACTGCATTTTTGTTTTCTATGGGTGGCCTCCATGTTCTCCTCATTCCATAGCCCTCTGTGCAGCCTTTGTTTATGTGTCTCCATTGATGTGCAGCTCTTTATGGGGATTGGGGATGATTCTCTAAACAATAGCAAATTGCTATGTATTTACCGCTGTTTATTGAGTCAGGGCCTCTCGGTCTTCTGCATCTATGGGCTGTGTAGGAATAAAGTCTGACACATGGAAGACCTCCTCACAGCTTACAGTGATTAAAGGATATGCCACTAACACATTGGTGGCAGATACCACAGAAATACCACGGGGCAGGAGGTCCTGAGTCATGACAGGGCAGAGAATGAGATGAATGGTGGCTCAAGAGGGATATAAACAATATGAGACAAGAAATTTCAGTGTTTGCAGAGATCACCTGACAGGACTAAAGATGTCACCACCTGTGATAAATTTCAGAATGTGAATTCGGATGAGTAAAGACTTTACAATGGGCAAACACTGACTAAATGTATAAATGAATATTGTAAAAGAAAAATAAGCAATTTTATTCATTATATAATTTTCACTTCAGTTCCTCTTTAAAGGGAACCTGAACTGAGTAAAAGTATTTAAAATAAATGCATGATGTAGCTGCAAATGAATATTACATACTAACCTCGCCATCAGCTCCTCTCAGAAGCTCACTATTTTCTTCTAACAATGATCCCTTCCAGTTCTGACAATATTTTGTCAGAACTGAAATATACCAGTTGCAGTCAGTTATAAATCAGCTGCTGTCAGTTACAACTGATTGTGCAAGGTTATGTCCATGTTTCCCTATGGCTCAAGTGTGTGATATTACAGTTTAACAGTGTGCTGACCAGGAAGCTGTTATGGGGATATGGCCATGTTTTTTAAAATGGAGGACAGAGAATTTCATTGATCATAGTGGACAAACAGGACGCAGGAGAGGAGAAAGAGATTGATGAGTAGACTACATGGGAGGTAAGTATGACGTGTTTATGTTTATTTTGACTTTTAATTTTCAGTTCAGGTTCTCTTTTTGATTCGAGTCTTGATCCCTGTGGGCATTGGCAACAGTACCTGGGTGTGTTTATATGCACCTTAGGCTGGCAGTACACTTGATTTCACAGGTGTTTTGGGGACTCGCAGTGCTCTGCGTTTATGATCACGTTTTCTGTGGTCATTCTGGATTTTTGGGTATTACAGTAAAATATATATCAATCAGGAAAGCGCACTTTGTATGGGAAAAAAAGTTACATTCTATTCAATTTAAAATTGTGGCAAAAAAATTAAAGTGAACGATGTGCGATTCCCAAGTGGGACATTCAAATCAGTGGTTAGTGTACCAATGCACATTTTGCGCAAGCATAATTCTGTGTCAGCCTGGTAGTACCCATTTTCAGTTATGATTGGCAAATCTCTGACCAATTTTACAATGTAATATGAGGGTCAACAGATATTGAACACTATGAGCAGATTGAGCAGGTAGACCCTCGAAGTACGTGGAGGTGGTAAAATTGGTCAGTGATTGGAAAGTGTGTACCAGGTGTGTTGAAAGTGAGTACCAGGCTTTAGACTCAGTACACACATCCAATTTTAATCCGCAGATGACTGGCCAATTTTACCAGCGTCATGTAGAATAGAGGGCCAACAGATTTTGAATTCTATGAACAGACTGTGTAGGTATGCTCTCATATATGAAGTGAAAGTGATAAAATTGGCCAGTCATTTGCAGATAAAAATTGGATGTGCTTATGGACCTAGGCCTGGTTCACACTTGCATTGGAGTGGCAATCGGATCCGTGAGAACGAATCTTGTCACCAGTCAATCAGATCCGTTTTCACTCTATTTCCGTTCCACTGCTTCCGTTCCGTTTCCCCACATCCCCCCACCCCCAAAGTGGATTTTTTCTATTTAGAATGGTCCATTTCTTCACTAGTGTGAAGAAACATTCCGTTTTCTCACTGCCCCCAATGCAGTACTTCAGCTTCTGTTTCAGGTCCGCTGGGCTGCAGTGTCCGGAAAAATTGGTGTTGCAAGTAACTTGCAGACTGTTCAGTGGAACGCATGGAACGTATCCCTTTCGAACGGACGGATGCGAGCGGTTCCATAGATCCGTTCGCATCCGTTCCATTTGTACAGTATCCGTTCTGTTCCATTCCGCGAACGGACCGTTTTTTTTAATACAACTGGGCTTAAAGTGAATGTTTACCGTTTTTAAAAACAAAAAGTCAGATACTCACCTAAGGAGAGGGAAGTCTCGGTCCTAATGAGCCTTCCCTCTCCTCTCCCAGTGCCCGGTCCCACGCAGGATCCCCTGTGGCAGTATTCGACCAGTTCGGTCAAATACTGCCACTTCCGCATGCCGAAGGGAGCTTTCGGAAGGCTTCGGGAGCACTCGGGCTCCCGAGGATGTGGCCGCTCCATACTACGCATGCGTGAGCGCCCTCTATGACGCACTCGCGCATACGTAGTATGAAGCGGCCCGTCTTCGGAAGCCCGAGTGCTCCCGAAGACCTCCGAAGTCCCTGCGGCGGCGGACGCGAACGGGAGAGCCAGCGCAGCACCGAGGGCACTGGGAGAGGAGAGGGAAGGCTCATTAGGACCGAGCCTTCCCTCTCCTTAGGTGAGTATCTGACTTTTTGTTTTTAGAAACGGTACCCATTGGCTTTAAGCGTTAATTACGCAATAATTAAAAGTTTGTGAAATGTAACTACAAATACATTTCTTTAGGAAGTTCCTTATATTTGGTCAATGAACGTAAAGGTGTCCACTAATGTCTCAATTTACCAAAAGATTGAGTGGCCAATTTAATAAATACAATCAGTCAGAAACAATTAATTGGGTCCTCTAAGGGGAATGGAACCTTAGAAAGAAAAATGGGGTCAGGGATTTGCTTTGAAAAGAGGAACAGTTATGAGCTATGCTATGTACACTGCTGCTCCTATTCTCATATCCTCATTTTGTTGTATATTTAAACCATTGCCCAGAAACCACTTATTATTCCAGTTTGTTTGTGGAAAGGAATAAGTTGAATCTCCAGTGCTTTTTATATGATATCTCCATCTACACAGATTTAATTGCCCTGGAAAGTCAGAGGTAAAGTGATTATCTTGTAGTAGCTCTACAGTGCCACCTAGCCTCCGCTCCAGGATTTCGCCTGCTTTACATAGCATGACGGTTTATGTAGTTCCCGGGCTCAGCCTCAGGAGGAACAATGTCACGCGAGAAGACTACAGATCCCAGCTTGCATCCCGCTCTCCCTGCCTGCGCTATAGCTGTCCCACAACCATTTATCAGCTGGGTGCTGAAGCTGAGAAGGAGGAGGAGAGAGAGGAGAGAGCAGGAGTGAGCGCATCTGCCTTTCATCCTGCTGCTGCTGGGCTCTGTGCACTGCTCACTGCTGCTGCTGCCTGGATGGAATAAGCAGCTGGAAGATCCCTGGATAATAAGCATCTCAGTATTCAGCCTTGGGGTGTCATTCTTGGCTTGATGCGTAACAGGTAAAGAGGGGGGATCAGCTGCCTGGAGCCACAGATTACCTGCAACTGGATGGAAGCCAGGATCTGGCATTCAACATGAGTGCTGGTGAGTGAAATGCCCAGCTTACCTTTCAGCATCACATGCCTGCATTGCATGGCAGCTCAATCTGCAGCACACCACTTGGATGATTAGGAATTCCCTGTAATTTATTTGGCATTACATTTCTACTAATTTTGTATTGTGATTATTTTGCCTATTATGATGTCCTCCTTGGATCTTGCTTGATTAGGATTTTCTTTTCATTTATTTAGCATTCTATGTCTTCTTATTGTTATTGATATTATTTTGCCTATTATGATGTCCTCCCTAGATCTTGCTCCCTTGGCCAGTCACAGCCTTGCCATATCCCTCTGGATCCAGAAAGGGGTTAATGCACCATGTGAGAAAAACGCCTTGTGGATCAGAGGCATTGGCCAACATGCTGTTGTCAGTCAGATGGAAGGCATGAGATGAGAGTGGCGATGGCAGTGCCAGTGTGCCTTCTGCACTCAGTGCCCCCCACCCCCCGCACTATGTACAGTATGGAGTTTATTTACACACTCTGACATGCGTTGTAGCACTGCAGTGTCACAGCACTCCCTTAGGAAGCTATGCTGTGTGCCATGTGTGTAAAATGTATTTATTTTTAGAAGGAAGTAGATATAAATGTCAGTTTGGTGACAGGTGGTGGATGGGGACCTCCGGATTGTTGAGTGTATGGTCAGCCTGCCTGTGCTTCAAGATGCTGCAAGAATTCATGGCCCAGTTTAAACAGCACCACCCATTGCAGAAGAGGGGAAGATCCAATTATCCATTCCTCGCATAAGTCTGCATTTCCACCCCCCTTATAAACCCAATAGAAGATATTACTTCTTCTTTGCACCCTCAGGGTTTAATAAGACAATGCCAAAGAAGAATGATACTATGAAAAATGCATCAAGTGACCCAGCTTAGGCAGTGCTATTTTCGCTTACAGATGTCAGATATTTAGAATATTGGTGATTGGTTGCATTGTCTTACTGCTTTTGGTACATTGTTTGTTCTTTACTGAATAAGGCAACACCTGTTTTGGGTTGTTCTGCTTTCTATGTTGTTTTGATCAAAAAATGTTTTTTTTTTTTTTTTTTTTTTATACCATAACATTACGGTATACATTATAGCATGTATAGTCTATAATTACAGTGAATTAAAAACGCAAGGTTTTCATCTGTAGTTCCCAATCAGATTTTAGTTTTTGTTTTCAATCCTGTTCTGAAAAACTGACAGTTGCAATGTGATTGGTTGCTGCAGACACACCCCCCACAAAGAGAACTAGTCACTGTTAACGGCTTACCAAGCATTTCAGAATCCATTCTTTAGTTGCCTTGGTTGTTGGCTCTTACATATGACAGATTTTTGTAATTAACTTCTGCGAGGGTGACTCTGGAGGTCATTGTCACCCATGACGGCCAAGACTGCTGTTGTCTTCTCAAATAGACAACCTTATGTGATAATGCATATGAAAATCGGTATACAATAATAGAGGAATTTGAAGGACAACTGTAGTGAGATGGATATGGAGGTTGCCATATTTATTTTCTTTTAAACAATACCAGTTCCCCGGCAGCCCAGCAGAAGTGTCTGAATCACACCAGAAACAAATATGCATCTAATCTTGTCAGATCTGACAATAATGTCAGAAACACCAACAGACATATTAGAGGCAGAGGATCAGCAGGGCAGCCAGACAACTGGTATTGTTTAAAAGGAAATAAATATGGAAGCCTCCATATCACTCTCGCTTCAGTTGTCCATTAAGTGACTATAGGACATTATTATGTGATACTGTCATGCACACTCATTAGCTGCCAATAATGCAGTTGATAAATACATAAGTACCGAAAGTGAAAATAGTCTGGTGAGATAAACAATTGTTTCTGTAGAAATAATCCTACATTGGTCTTTCAGCTAATGCAGTCAGACTTCAGTCAGAACTATCTGATCTGCATGCTTGTTCAGGGCGTATGGCTAGCAGTATTAGAGGCAGAAACAGGATGGCCAGGCAACTGGCATTATTTAAAAGGTAATAAATATGGCAGCTTCCATATCCCTCTCAGTTCAGGTGTCCTTAAAGGGTTACTCATCTAGGTTTAAAGCTCAAACTCTACCTGTCATTTTTTTATGTTTATTCAGCTGCCATACAGAGTAATGACTCTGACCCATTGAACTTCATTCCTGTCCCCTGCTGGCAGAAATGCACTCAGAGCCACATGCAGGTTTTATGACCGCTTTTAAATTATTGGAATAAATTTCCATGCAGAGGGACTGTGATTTTTTTTTTAGCCTAAGTTATGAACAAATAAAAAAGGGGATGTATCTCTGATCATGCTGCATATCACTTCAGGTACCCAGTGACATAAGCTGCGGTCACCTCAAAGTCTGCTCTAGTTATGAGCAGAGTTTAAAAGTCCTTATCAGGTGTTATCTACCCTCTGACTCTCACCACTACAGTCCTCGTCGGGTGTTAGCTACCATCTGACTCTCACACCTAGAGTCCTTCTCAGGGGTTATCTACCCTCTGATTCTCACCTCTACAGTCCCCCTCAGGGGTTATCTACCCTCTGACTCTCACCACTACAGTCATCCTTGGGGGTTATCTAACCTTTAATTCTCACCTCTGCAGTCATCCTTGGGGGTTTTCTACCCTCTGACTCTTACCACTACAGTCCTCCTCAGGGGTTATCTACCATCTGACTCTCACCTCTACAGTCCTCGTCGGGTGTTAGCTACCATCTGATTCTCACCACTACAGTCCTTTTCAGGGGTTATCTACCCTCTGACTCTCACCTCTACAGTCCTCAGGGGTTATCTACCCTCTGACTCTCACCACTACAGTCATCCTTGGGGGTTATCTAACATCTAATTCTCACCTCTGCAGTCATCCTTGGGGGTTTTCTACCCTCTGACTCTTACCACTACAGTCCTCCTTAGGGGTTATCTACCCTCTGACTCTTGTCACTACAGTCTTCCTCAGAGGTACCCCTCTCATCACTACAATCCTCCTTAGGGGTTATCTACACTCTGACTCTCACCTCTACAGTCCTCCTCAGGGGTTATCTACTCTCTGACTCTCATCACTACAGTCTTCCTCGTGTGTTATCTACCCTCTGATTCTCTCCACTACAGTCCTCCTCGTGTGTCATCTACCCTCGGACTATCAACACTACAGTCCTCCTCAGGGGTTATCTACCTTCTGATTCTCACCACTACAGTCATTTTCAGGTGTTATCTAGCATCTGACTCTCACCACTACAGTCCTCCTAAGGGGTTATCTACCTTTTAGCCTTTTGCATTGACAGTGGGTGGGGTTATAGATAGTGGCAGTTGGTGCTGTCTAGTTTTTTATTTGTCTGCCGGTAGTAAATATGATGGCATGCAGGCTCATTGTGGCTCAAACAACATGAGCAAATTACATGGCGAATATCAATCATTTCTTGAACTAGCTTCTATTTTTAACTTCTAACTTAGCAATGTATTGATTTAATTTGTCCTCCTTACTAATATATTTTGGTAAAGTTCCTCTTAAACCTGATTTTATGAGAGGATTATTGGGTTGCTGTTACAGCATTTATAGAGAAATAGTTTAGCAGTTTCTCAAGGTAGAATGAAGTCCTGGCCCTTCATGAAAAGCTGAAGACATATTGTGATCTAAGGGTGGCCATAGATTATTTGATGGCCACCAGAATGACCTTCAGATAGATTTTTCTCTGATTAAATCTGATCAGAGAGGGCTCTATTCACTGCCCACACAAGGCACATAGATTTCCAGTAGATTTCCGAATGAAATCTATAGGAAATCTACCATACTACCATCGCCACCTCCGCCTGCAGGGCCTCCAGGTCACCTTCCATGTAGCGCGAACCAGTGGGCTGTGTAGAGTGTTGCAGGCTCACCAGGGGCGTATCTGGGTAATATAGAGCCTATGGCAAACACTGAAATTGGGCCCCTCCCCTATCAGAGCCCCCTTCCCCTCTAAAAACAGCACCCTTTCTCGCATGCATGTGTTACAGTTGCCTATGTTTTTTGGCTCGAGATATTGCTGAAGTTACTTTTTTGGAACTATTTGTTCTTATTCCCTCTCTGTCCTCTTTTCTAACACTAAGCCAAGTGAGCTCTACATAAATAAGTTAAGTAGCCATGTTCTCAAGATAACAGAATTAATATGATATGAGGTCTGAGTGATGGGGAGGCATGGGGGTGGGCATGGCGATGCAGCACAGGAACAAGCATGGTGCCCTTGATGCTGTGGCACCCATGGCATGAGCCATGCCTGCACCCCTCTAGATACGCCTCTGAGGCTCACCTGTCCGCTGGTGCACCGCCTCCTGTGCTCTGTGTCTTTCTCCATTGCCACCAGGGGCACCTGTACTGCATGACCTAGCATGTACTGATGGGGTCATGTGGTACAGGCGCCCGGCAACAATGAAGAGAAGACGCGGTACACAGTTTTACGCACATGTCAACACTCTGCAAAGCCCAGGAAGGTGTATACATTAAATGGGGAGAGAACGGCAGAGGGTGCGTCGGCCATCAAGAAAACCAACCAAGCCCTTTCAAGACAGATCTTTTCAGCATGCCAAATTGATTGTTGTAAGAACGACCATCAATCTCTGCCATATTCGATCATAACGTTTGAATCTGCGGGATGTCGAAGCTGCAAATTGAGTAATGTGTGGGCTCCTTAAAACATTGTTTAAAATCAGCTGATTATTGTTCTTTATATGATTTTACTTGACATATTGTATACGTTTTTACATCTGTTTGGAAGGTTTAATGACTGCAGGCGCTCCTTGTTAGGTAATGGAAAGAAGACTTATACGATCCATTCAGTGAATTGATTCTGGGCCTCTTCCAGCTGCTGTATACTGGCAGCTCATAGGGGATATTCGCAGGAATAAGAGGCTGGTGATTCTGGGAATCGCTGCGTTTGGTGGGTGGGTCATTATATAGGCAGCCAGGAGCAGAGAAGGGAAGCTCACGTCAAACATGGAATCATGGGCCGAGATTCTGTGTTGTAAAGATACTGACACGTGTTTGGATCTTAGAAGACATCATTAGATTGGCTCTGCTGCTTCTCTCGGCATCTCTTCCTCCTTGTAAGCCATGGGAAGTCATGTCAAAAGTGGATTGTTCTGGCTGATTCAACAATTCAAGCTAAGTGCAATAAACTGTAGCAGACAAGTATAATCCGTCTTAAATTGAACTCCGGGATTGAAGATTAAATATGATGTCTTTGTCAATTCCAATTTCAAATTGGTTGTTATTGTGTTATTTAAAGTCCATATCCAGCAGCAAACATTTAAAGTAAGCTTGCGACCAATACAGCAAAAGGATTTATACTTATCTGGGACTTTCTCCAGCCCCCTGTAGTCCATAGGCTCCCTCGGTGTCCACCGGTCCCCTCCGTTCTGCTGCTGTCAGCCCCAGTAACGCGGGTGCATGGCCATGAGTCTCCTTGGTTATGCTCCAGTGGCCAGGAGCATTCTCTACCTGTGCAGTTAGTTGAGGCTTGTAACTGTTCAGGTGGAGAATACTCCTTGCCACAGGAGCATGACTGTGGAGCCAAGCAGCCAAGTCCCCACCATGTGCAGCAGTCCCTGACTGGCTCAGTCTGGGACTTTACAGGGTCTGCCAGTGGCGAAACGGAAGGGACAGGGAGGATGGTGATGGAGCAGACGGACTACAAATCTTTTGGTTGTGTTGGTCACAGGTGCACTTTAGTAGCTTAGCAGAGGCAGTAGTGTTGAGATTCTAGGCTCTGTGGGCGTGGCTTGCTGCTGCTTGGGTTGCATAATCCTGCTATTCAGACTGCAAGGGGGAGGGGCACAAAAAAACAAAGAGTAAGGAAGTGGCTTTGCTCCTGACCAAGTACCTATGAATCATCTAAGGAGTTTCTATAGAGAAAAAAGAAAGCTTTAAAATTGTGGGCCTTCACATAATTGTAAAAAAAGAGAGCTTTTTTTTTTTAAAGCTTTCTTTTTTTCTGTCTGAGACCAATTCATGCTTAGGGCACCTTAGAGCTTTGCCAAACAGAGTCTCCTGAGCAGACAGAAATGCTACAGACAAGCAGTTACACAGTATTACAGTAGACAAAAAAGTAGCAATCATGAGCTATAACCTGCCCAGGGAATTTTTTTTTTTTAGCAATCTAGCCCCACTATGATAGGTGTATGTATGAGAAAGTGTAAAAAAAAATACCCATATTTTGGTAGTCACAGTAACAGTCATGGGCTGTAACTTGTGGCTCCCCAATGACAAGACAACTTTTTATAGTGAAAATAATAACATAATGGATTTTTTTTGTTTGTTTGTTTGTTTTTTACAACATTCATTTATAAATTATTTAGTCATTGTTTGCCTGTTATAAAATCTTTCCACACCCTGATTTACCTTCTGAAATGTATCACAGGCGGCAACATCAATAGCCCTGTCAGGGGATCTCTGCATAATATTTGTTTACTGAGAGTTCCAAAGCAATTACTAAATAAACCTTGTCTCCCAGAATGCTCTGGGAGTAGACTTCCACATAATTAAAGTGGATCCGAGATGAACTTTTACTCATTGCATAATTGTGTTCATTTCCTATTCTTTATAGGGCATTCCTCAAGCCAAATACTCTTTTGTTTTAATACTCTAATTCTCTATAAACTAAAGAAGCCACGCCCACAGGTTTTTAGAGAGCCAAGGCACTTTCAGACAGTAGCAAGGGCTCATGGGAGCTCAGTCTGGGCAGGAGGAGGGGGAGGTATTACTAGCCAGAGATTTCAGAGGGAGAGGGGAGGAGGAGGGGGAATTAGGTTTTTTTGCTCAAGATGCAGATAAGCCTGCCTCTGTGTAATGTTTACAACAACATGGCTGCTGTCATTGTATCACAGGAATAATCAATCATATTCTATTAACCACTTTACCCCCCCCCCCCCCCCCCCGCGGTACGGATTTCTCCGTCCCTTTTTCCACCCTTAAAAAACCAAGGGACGGAGAAATCTGTACCTCCCACGCTCCCGCCGCTGTCCGCACTCCCGCCGCTCGTGCGCATGCTCCTGCCGCTCGTGCATGCCGCCGCCCGCTCGCCCGGAGATCAATGAACGGGAAAATCCATTCCCGTTCGTTGATCTAAGCCCCCGCAATGATCTGCTGCTTCTATGAGAAACAGCGCGATCATTGTGATTTTCCCAGCCTCATACTGCTTCCTGTAAGCATCCTTCTGGACGCTTACAGGTCGCATGACAACAAACTCACTGTGGCCATCTTGTGGCCAAATAGTAAAACTACACCCTAAAGCATTTTACATATAGAAATACATTAGTTTTACACAATAAATTAACTCATTACCTCCCACACTCCCCAATTTTTTTATTTTTTTTGTAATAAAAAAAAAATACAATAAAACAAACATAAATAGTTACCTTAGGGACTGAACTTTTTAAATATTTATGTCAAGAGGGTATAACACTGTTACTTTATAAACTACGGGCTTGTAATTAGGGATGGATGCAAAACTGAAAAAAATGCACCTTTATTTCCAACTAAAACATTGGCGCCAAATATTGTGATTGGGACATAATTTAAACGGTTTTATAACCAGGACAAATGGGCAAATACATTTCATGGGTTTTAATTACTGTAGCATGCATTATTTAAAAACTATAATGGCCGAAAAATAATAATTTTTTTCCCACATTTTTTCCTATTTTCCCATTAAAACACATTTAGTATAAAATAATTCTTGGCATAATGTCCCACCTAAAGAAAGTCTAATTGGTGGCGAAAAAAACAAGATATAGTTCATTTAATTGCGATAAGTAATAATAAAGTTATAGACGAATGAATGGAAGGAGCGCTGAAAGGTGAAAATTGCTCTGGTGTTCAAGGGGTAAAACCCCTCAGTGGTGAAGTGGTTAAAGCTGTTTCCAGCTAGATTTGTTGTGTAAACGATCTAAACTTTAGATAAGATATATAAACAAGTTACTTGTTATAGTTCGTTTTTCATCTCGGATCCGCTTTAAACAACCTGGGCTAAACATCACTGGGGCGGGGTCCTACATACCAATATACAGCAGTATATACTGGAGCTATAGGAAGTGTTTCTGATGCTGAAACCAGGAAAATTACCATAAAAGTGGGTATCCTGAATAATTTACTGCATTCTACTATATGTCAATACAGAGCCTCTTTAGTAGGGTAAACCATTGTCTGCTTGGATTTTGTTGGGTATGGGTCTACACGAGGTTAGTGCCTCCATAGAGGTAATTGGGCAGGGCCCCAAGCAGTTTTGGGGTGCATTACCTAATCTTACTATTGTTTGTGTTTCCCGCAGGACTGTAGGGGTGTTGCAAAAATCATCCGACTCAGAGGCCCATATGCAATTAACTTTTTCTCCTGAGTTGTTTCCTAGGTGATATTTTTAAACTTGTCAATAAAATGCCTTTTAAGCAACCAGCCAGCAAGAAAATACTTAAAATAATTTTGATAGTACTTTTTTCACCTACTTTTTGGTACTTTTTCGATTACAAAATGCTGAAAATCTATTTTAAAAATACTTTGAAAAATTATCTCCTAGGAGAAAACTCGGGTGAAAAGGTGAATTGCATAGGGGCCTGGATGTTTATTAACCACTTAATGGTTTTAGTCAGTATATCTACTCCCTTAAAAACGTCATCTTGACCTCAGGGGAGTAAATATACGTACTCCCTCAAAATCGCCGTTCTGCGATCTCCTGCTCGCCCATGCGTGCGATCCTGCACTTGTTTTCACCGCCACCCATTAGCCCGGAGATCAATGAATGGGAATGCAGTTCCCATTCATTGTTTTAGGTCCCCTTGTTTATGATCGCAGCATCAATGTGATGCCTGCAGTCATTTGTAAACACTGTAATTACCCTTACATTCATTACTTCCTGTTTTGTGTACTAAAAGCACGCGCAGAAAGCTAATGAGTGAGGACATTTTGTGGCCAAATAGTAAAATTACACCTACACTCATTTATTGCAATAAAGAGACCTACACATAATTTATAATTAACCCCTTACCTCCCACACTCTCCCATAAATACTAACATGAAACGTTTGCATAAAAAAAAAATACAGTAAAAAAAGAACAAAAAACAAACAAACCATAAATAGTTACCTTGAGGACTGAACTTTTTTAATATGTATATCAGGAGGCTATATTACTGTTATTTTTTGAAATTATGTGCTGGTAAATAGTGTTTGACGCAAAACTGAAAAAATGCACCTTTATTTACAAATAAAATATTGGCATTATACATTTTGAGAGGGAGATAATTTAAATGGTGTAATAACCAGGACAAATGGGCAAATAAAATACGTGGGTTTTAATTATGGTAGCATGTATTATTTTAAACCTATAATGGCCGAAAACTGAAAATTAATGATTTTTTTCCATTTTTTTCTTGATATTCCCATTGAAATGCATGTAGAAAAAAATAATTCTTAGCATAATGTACCACCCAAAGAAAGTCTAATTGGTGGCGGCAAAAAACAAGATATAGATCATTTTGTTGTGATAAGTAGTGATAAAGTTATTAGCGAATGAATGGGAGGAGTGCTGAAATGTGAAAATTGCTCAGACGCATTAGGTGAAAATACACTGAAGGCTGAAGTGACCTCCTACCCAAAATTAAGGCAAACTCGACTCTGACTCCTTAGTCTAATTTTTACAAAGGCTATGGATTTGGTTAAAAAATCATCCGACTCCTCAGTTTATTGAAACCACCAACTCCAGGTACCCAAAATTGCTCCGAATCTGATTCCACAGCCCTGGTTTCCCGCAGTATAAATTATAGCAACGCAGATGATAGTTTGCTCGCCTTATCTGGCGTATGTTCTCAGCAAGCACAGTCTCCGCCTCTTCTGTGAGTAGGTGTTCTGTATTAGACTAAACTGTATTAGACTATACCACAATATACCAGTTACACATGTAAAATGGGAGTTTGTGGAATTAACCAACACCAAGGGCTGGAAGGAATCTCTATATTTAGCAGCATGATGTAGGATTGCATTTGTAAAATGTAGAAGGTTTTCACATATAGACGTCATAGGACCGCTCCTTTTCTCTGCTGCGTGTACGTTAATTAGAGTGGTAGAGAGAAATGCACGGCATAGTGTGGACGTGCGGTCTGCTTATTGCAGCCAGGCTGATGTAGCACATCACAGTGTTTATAATTAAATGTGCTCTACTCATTACTACAGACCTCCAGCCCACCAGATTTTTGTCACACATATCTCCTGATAGGGAAGCATGACGCAGACGCAGGAAAGCAGATTATAAGAGACTTTGATATGAAAGGAGGATTGTTGTCAAGTGTCTGGAGACTTCCTTATTCCATTAACTTGTGTTCTGTAAAAGCCTCAGTCCAGGGGCAGCTTTCTAGGCATGCCATAGGAAATCATTTTAAATGAATTATGCATGGTAACTTTTATCATTTTTGTCTCAGTTTTTGCTAAATAAAATAAATGGAAATCTATCTAAAGACAGGTCCTGTTTGACTAACATGCTCAGCTTTTATGAGGTAGTGAATGCTAATATGGATATTGGGAATGCTGTAGATGTGATATACTTGGACTTTGCAAAGGCCTTCGACACTGTTCCCCACAAAAGTCTGGTGCAAAAGTTGAGGATGCAAGGACTGGGGAATAGTCTGTGTTCATGGATAGGGAACTGGCTAATGGACAGAAAACAAAGAGTTGTGGTCAATGGATCGTACTCAAAATGGGAGACTGTTAGCAGTGGGGTCCCACAGGGGTCTGTTCTGGGTCCAGTGCTCTTCAATTTATTTATTAATGACCTAGTAGATGCAGTAGTGAGCAATGTTGCTATTTTTGCAGATGATACAAAATTGTGCAGAATCATCAACTCTCAGGAAGATAGTGTCATATTGCAACAGGATCTGGATAGGATGGCTATATGGGCACATACATGGCAGATGAAATTCAATGTTGACAAATGTAAAGTCATGCATTTTGGACGTACTAATGGTCTAGCACCATACAAAATAAATGGGATACAGTTGGGGACATCAAACTTGGAGAAGGACTTAGGAGTACTCATTGACAACAAGTTAAATAATCGTACTCAATGCCAAGCAGCTGCAGCTAAAGCTAACAAAATTTTGGGATGCATTAAAAGGGAAATAAAAACTCGAGATGCTAGCATAATATTGCCCCTGTTTAACTCTCTAGTAAGGCCACATCTGGAATATGGAATTCAGTTCTGGGCACCACATTACAAAAAAGATATTGCCGTTTTAGAGCAGGTGCAGAGACGAGCAACAAAATTGATACGTGGGATGGAAGGTCTCACTTATCAAGAAAGGTTAGATAAACTGGGTTTATTTAGTCTAGAGAAAAGACGCCTTAGAGGGGATCTAATTAACATGTATAAATACATCAGAGGGCAATATAATAGCTTGGCGGATGAGCTTTTTGCCCCTAGGCCTTCTCAAAGGACTAGAGGACATGATCTGCGCATGGGGGAAAAACGTTTTAGCCATTTATTTAGGAAAGGGTTCTTTACAGTAAGAGTGATTAAGATGTGGAATGCATTGCCACAGGAAGTCGTTATGGCAAACTCTATACCGCATTTAAAGGGGGCTTAGATGCTTTCCTTGCGTTGAAAGACATCCATGGCTACAATTACTAGGTAATGCTTAATGATGTTGATCCAGGGATTTTATCTGATTGCCATCTGGAGTCGGGAAGGAATTTTTCCCTTTAGGGGCTAATTGGACCATGCCTTGTAAGGGTTTTGTCCAAGCAAAATAAAAAAATGAGTTTCACTTACCTGGGGCTTCTACCAGCCCCATGCAGCCATCCTGTGCCCTCGTAGTCACTCACTGCTGCTCCAGTTCCCCACTGGCAGCTTGCCGACCTCGGAGGTCGGCGGGCCGCATTGCATACATTTTTACGCATTCCCGCTAGTGCAGGAACATTAACACATACATTTTTACGCAGTACCGGTTCAATGCGTACATTTTTACGCATTGAAACAGTAATGCGTAAAAATGTATGTGTAAATGTTCCTGCACTAGCGGGAATGTGTAAAAATGTACTCAATGCGGCCCGCCGACCTCCGAGGTCGGCAAGCTGCCAGCGGGGGACTGGAGCAGCAGTGAGTGACCACGAGGGCACAGGATGGCTGCATTTTTTTATTTTGCTTGAACCTTACCTTTAAGGTTCCAGCGTTCAGTTTCGGCCCACTTTGTATTTGAATTTGAAACCCCTGTCATAGACCGATAGCTATCAGTAGTGCTTTATAATAATAATCATCGGAATATTTCTACAGCATTTTTCTCCTGTCAGACTCAAAGCCCTCAAGAGCTGCAGTCACTTCGACACACTCAAGAGGCCACTCTGCAGTGTTAGGGAGTCTTGCCTTGAACGCCTTACTGAATAGGTATTAGTACAGACCCTAGTCAGGATTATAACCCCAGTCTCCCATGTCAAAGGCAGTGCCCTTAATCAGTACAATATCCAGCTTTACAGAGTTCATCATCAAATCACTAACTGTTCTTGCAGGAGCTTGCAATCTAATCCCCACCACAGTCAGCAAATTAAAGGACACCTGAACTGAGAGGTACAAGGGGGTTGCCATATTAATATCCTTTTAAACAATACCAGTTGCCTGGCATCCTCTGCCTTTAAATGTATCCATAGAACATGAACAAGCATCAGGTGTTCAGACTGACATATGACTGGATTAGCTGCATGCTTGTTTCAGGTGTGTGATTCAGACACTGCTGCAGCCGAAGAGATCAGCAGGACTGCCTGGCAAACTGGCATTGTTAGGCCTTGTTCACATCTAAAATTGAAATCACTGACGCCCGCGTTTTGCGATTTTTTTTGGCACAATTTTTTTTAGCGCCGGGAGTTTTTGGGCAGGCGTTTTGTACGTGCTTTTTTGGAGGCGATTTGTGATTTTTAGTTAGTTTTTGGCCAGATTTAAAGAGCGCCTTACCTAAACTCTTCACATCTAAATAGTCATGGGACAAAAAGTGCGAACGCAATCACCACATAGAGCGATTTTGTGAGCGTTTTGCGTTTGTCCTATACCTTCCATTGTAGCAAAATCGGCCTGAAAATGGTGCAGGCAGCGCTTGCGTCAGTGGACAGCAGACGAAATGCGCTGATATGAACAGTCCCATAAGGAATCATTGCACAAGCGCTTTTAAGGAGATTTTCAAAATCGCCGGCATTGAAAAAATAGCGATGTGAACAAGCCCTTAAGAATTAACATGGCAGCCTCCATATCACTCTCAGTTCAGGTGACCTTTAAAGAGAAACTCCGACCAAGAATTGAACTTTATCCCAATTAGTAGCTGATACCCCCTTTTACATGAGAAATCTATTTCGTTTCACAAACAGAGGATCAGGGGGCGCTGTATGACTGATATTGTGGTGAAACCCCTTCCACAAGAAACTCTGAGTACATACTCTTGGCAGTTTCCTGTCTGTGAACCTTGCTGCATTGTGGGAAATAGCTGTTTACAGCTGTTTTCAACTGCCAAAAAAACCTGCAGCAGCTACATCACCTGCCGACAGTAAAAATGTCACCATGTAATAAATGTCAGAATGTAAATCAGGGATTTAAAAGATTTTACAATGGGCAAACACTGACTAAATCATTTATACATAAATTAAGCTTTTTTATTACATTATTTTAACTAGAGTTCCTCTTTAACTTGCCAGTATGTTACTTTGTACAAACCAGTGAGAGGACTCTCCCTTACGGGTAAATGTACCATGTGTTAACCTGAGATTTTATTTTTTGTGTGATCTTGGAAGGAAAAAAAATCCTTAGTATGCCTTAAAGAACAACTGCCTCTGTCCTGCCCCTTTGTGCGCCTTCCCCGCCTCTCCTCCGCCTCTTCCCTGCCTCTCTGCAGTGCCATTGACTACATCACAGTCACGTCCATTTTTTTTTACACATAACTGCTGAAAATGAATACGCAGGAGTGGCGGTATGCTACTTGATCTGGCTAGCTCTCTGGATCAGGTGGTATGTCGGAAAATCGATTGGAAATCAGATTGGACCTCTTGGAAATAGTCGATCTGACAGTAAATCTGTCAGAAAATTGTATCATGTGTACCTAGCATTGGTTTGAAAGGTACGTTTCCAGAAGTAATAATTTACACTTATCAACATAATTGCTTGGAGAATTTGCCTTGCTCAGTTTTCAGTTTAGTTGAGCTTTTTACAGCTATGTCCAAGCAGAAATACTGTTTACATGGAGTTCATCATGTGCCTGTACAGTAAGTGCTGACTCGTAAAACCACTTTATCTGCATTCTGTATGTTTAGACACACATTCTATGTGAATGTTGCGCAGAGATTCCACGCTGCACTAAAAAGGCACATTTATGTTCAACAAAAGTTTTCTGTGTTTATTTTGGTGTGGACCTGAACTCTTGCAAAGGACATAGAGAAATGCACTCAGTATTTATTTAGAACGTTTAGCCTGTCTAATTCACCCTCTTCTGTGACTAATCACCACTGTAATTTGATCTGTCAGCTGTTAGCCACAGCAGAGCAGCTAATTTGTAAACAAGCACAGGATGTTAACCCTATGTCTGCTTCCAAGATGGAAGTAGAGATACTGCAGATTTATTGCAGGATTTGTATCAGCTGTAACAAATAAATGTTTTTCTTTAAAGGTTATTATGCTGATGCGTATCTTTTAGAGCAGAGAGGAAGTTCTGAGTTCAGGTCCACTTTAAAAGATGGCGGCAGTTCTGGGCTGGCATCATCCCCCTCTTCGCAATATTAGCAGCCTCTAAACAACATCAGTGACAAGAAACGGAGCAGTTACATGGTTTCCATGGTAACTATTTATGCATCAGTGTATTTATATTGGGATGTGTTTATACAGCTGACACATTTTCTACAGTGCTGTACAAAGAACAATGAGCAGCTCGTGTCTTTAGCTTCCCTCGGAGGAGCTAACAATCTAACGCCTGCCACAATCTAAGGCCCATTTATAAGGTAGATAGTTACTCTTAAAGTATGTTTTTAGATATGGATGGAAATCAAAGGTCCTAGGGAGAAAATACATGTAAATATTATATGACACAACATACAAACTCCATGCAGGTAGTGTCGTGACTGACATCTGGGACCCCAGCACTGCAAAGCGAAAGTGCTAGGTATGATACTCATAGTCATCCTCTATAATAATCTCCCCGTGTCCCTGCGTCACGCTGTCTCTGTGTAGCTGGGTCCGTGCTTTTTGCTACTGTGCATTTGCGCAGCACGGACCCAGCCTCACAGAGGCAGGGAGCCGGGGCTGGTGTGTGAGCGGGCGGCCGGGTGTGCGCGCGAGTGGGCAAGGCGGGTGTGCGCATGCGCAGTAACATGCGGCGAGAGTGGCGAGAAACACAGACCTTTTTCTTACTGAAAGTAAGAGTGGTGGTTGCAAGTGTTGCAACCCATGCTTGTGAGTATAAATATCATATTTTTACTCATCCCAGGCAGCATGGTGGCTGTATAAGATGTCGGCGCTATATAAATCTGACTAATATTATAAATGTGAAAGTTTGGATGTTTGTTACGCAACCACGCAACAATGCCTGAATGGATTTGAATGAAATTTAGCACACACATAGTACATTACCTGGAATAACATTTAAAATACTTTGTACCCCCACAACCAAAAAGTGGGTGGAGACAAATACAAATGTCACTGGGGAAATGTAAACTGCAGCCATTCTTACACTGTTAATGGCAGGGTCCTCAAACTTTGCACAGTTGGTCACTGGGTGACTGGGATTATTATTCAGAAAAGTGGGTGGAGCCTACAAAAGCCAATCAAAATTCACCTATTAATTTTCAAGGGGAATATTTAATTGCTGCCATTCTTGCATTGTTAATGGCATAAGCCTCAGACCTGGTACATTTGGTCATTAGGTGACTGGGGTTCAAATTCAGAAAAGGGGGTGGAGCCACAGACAATCAGATTTGTTTCATTTCAATGCAAATTATTGATGCCAAAGACCGCAAAGCTCACAAACTAGGTCATTGAGTAATTGTGTATTAGGGTTAGAAAAGTGGGCGGAGCCAACACCAGCCAAATACATACCCGGGCAACATCTGGTCATCAGCTATGATAATACTTAATAATAATAATAATAATTTGGCTTCTGGTCTTTCTTTTTGGCTTCTCAGTTGCTCCAGGAAATCTTGGAAGCACCTGGAAACCTCTTTTTTCTAACCATGAAATTGCCCGTTGGATGGTGGATCATTATTTTCAGCCTCTCGTGTAAAAATAAAGCCTTCACGTGCTGGTATGGTTTTGGTAGGAACTGAAGAGCCAAGAAACAGCCCCCATAAACTTGGGAGGAGCATACAAACTCCATGCAGATGTGTATGCAGCAGGAATCAAACCTGGGGTTCAAGAGCTGCATGGCCAGAGTTCTAATTACCTAGTTATCCAAATCAACCAGCAACTAGACAAGACTCAGAACATTTATATCAGGCTTTTCTCCTTGGGGACTCAAAACGCCAGAGCTGCTGCCACTATAGTGCGCTCTATGGGCAGTGAGAGTCCAAGTTCTCCTTACTGGATAGGTGCTGGCTTACTAAACAGGAAGAGCTGAACAGCCCCACAGAATATGTTGGCGCTTTATAAAGCAATAATAATAACATTAAGCCCTTGTCGCCTGTGTCAGTGGTAGAGCCCTTAGGCCCCGTTCACACTTGTGTTTTGGCAAGTAAACGGACCGGATCCTGATCGGATCCTGGTCGGATCCTGACCTGATCCTGATCAGAACCGTACGGTTCCGATCCGGATCCGGTCCGTTTGTATCAGGCATGCATCAGGCTGCCATCCGGATCCGTGGGCAAAAAATAGCGAAATTTAAAAAAAAAGTGTTGGGGTCAGCAGAAAGTGCACGTGTAGAATCAGGTTCCTCTGCTGTAGGCCTCACCTCCACCTCCGACATTCTGCCAAACAGCTCCAGCACGTCTGTCACTGCTGCTCCACTCCAGACATGCTTGGCCCATGTGTCCCCATCTGAAATAGCCGCTTGGATACGCATAGGAAGTGGGGCAGAACTTCAGGTTTTTGTAGGCAGTGTGTTCTGTGCCTTCCGTTCCCCATTGGTTTCTGTGTTCCGGATGGTGCTGTCAGGCTCAGGTCCGGCTCCGGTCCGGTTGCGTGGGCCGGAGATCCGGACCCAAAAAATAGCGCATGTTGGAAAAGAGTCCTGAGTCCGGATCCGATCCGGCTCCGTACTGTACGGAACGGACGCATGTGAACCTCCGCATAGCCTTTACATTGCTATGCGGAACGTACGTTCCGTTTGTACAGTATGCGGTCCGGATCAGATCCGGAAAATCCGGATATCGAACGCTAATGTGAACCGGGCCTAAACCAGCACACAATCCAGCCACTACCTAAATAACTGAAGAAAAAAATGAATTCTAAACTCTGTCTGTGTACATCGGTACAGTATCTGAGAAAGTTATTTTGCTCGGCGTGTTCAGCCAGTGAACTCTGAGCATCACCTGAGTGGGAGCCGCAGTAATGAGCTGCCTGTGAGTGGGATGTGCTGTTCTTTTTACTCTTGAGATCTTGCAGCAGAATAATAAAAATCCTCGGCTCTTTTCATCTGTTTTTGCAAAAACCTACTTTAAAGTGAAGAAGAGAGAATCAGTTGGGAAGCCTGATGGAGAAGATGAGGGGCTGGCAGTTTCCTGATTCAAGACTGGATGAAGATGGGGATTAACAATTGATCTTTACAATAACAGCTATCAAGCTTCGTCTATGTATATGAGGGATGCTGCAGCTGACATACACTCTAATTTTAAGTGGTAGAGATAAATCCTAGCGATCAGAACTGGGGTGTAAAGGTCAAATCTCTTGTAGTGGGTCCCCGGTTTGGATCTCAGCCAGGGCACTATCTAGGTTTCCTCCAGGCACTACAGTTTCCTTCCACGCTCCAAAAACATACAGATAAATGAATTGGCTTCCCTCTGATTGATCCTAGACTATGATACATACACTATAGAATACATACATACTGGGCCACTTCTAAACTTTTTGCTGCTTGTGGCAAACTTGTGAGGATATGCCCCCACTCCCCGATTTGGAATGGTCGCACAACAATTTACTCTGCTTCATTTAATGTTCTCACATGACATGCTGCAGCTCAACACAATAGCACACTGGCTGGCTGTGAGTCTGTGGCAAAACAAACTGCTCACCCTCAGCCACTCCGTTCCTCCTCAGGAAGTTGCACACAGCACAAAAATGCCACCCCTGAATCTCTGCGCCTGATGCAAATGTTTCACCTTGCTTCATGAGAGAACCAGCCCTGCATACATAGACATATGTCTATGCTAGAGAGCCCCTCTGAGGGACAGTTAAGTGACAGTATACTCTGTACAGTGCTGTGGAAGAAAATATATAAATCCTATATAATAATAATAATGGCAGGTACACACCGGATCTCAGGTCCACAAAAATCTAACCCGACTGACCATTTCCCTCTCTATCACATGCCAGTAATGAAAGCCTGAAGTATGCCCTCACTGTGAAGTTAAAACATTGATCAATGAAGGTTGCCAACCCCCTTAAAGTGGGATTATGCTCCCATAATGAAAATTTCAGTAACTACTCAGGCTCAGTTCCCACTTGAACCAGAGCAGCCAGCGGGAGCAGACAGTGTAGTGTCCGCTCTGATGGTCCACTGTGGTCTGGCTGTAGCCCGGGGCAGATGCGTTACCTCCATAGGCTATATGGAGGATGCATCCGCCTGCCCGGGACTGTCACGAACTGCACAGAAGTGTGGCCTGCTTACCGCAACGGGTCTGACTGAGTGACAAGTGTGAACTGCACCTATTTATAAAATAGCTCTGTCAAGTAGTCAGTTCAGCAGTGAGCAGAGAACAGACAAAAAAATGTCCATTCTCAGCTCAAGTGGGAACAGAGCCTTAGGTACATAAAAGAACATTTGAAAACATTCCCAGGCATTTCCTGTGTGTAAAAAACATTTATTTTCACTGCAGAGAGCAATACAGGCTTTTTTGTCTGGTCTCTGCCTAATTGGAAAATGGAATCAGTGCTCCCACAGACACTCTCAGGCCTTGTTCACATCTAAAATTGTAATCGCAAACGCAAGCGTTTTGCGATTTTGTGCATTTTTCCCCCTCCCAACGCTCCACTGCACGCTGCGTTTTTGGTAAAAGCGCTTTTCTAAGTGCTTTTCCAGAGTGGTTTTTAAATTCACTACCTGATGCAAGTCAGGAAGTGAACTCTTTAACCCGGAAAATAATAAATACAATGTATTTATTCTTAAAAACGCAAATGCTCACAAAATTGCTTTGTTCAGCGATTGCGTTTGCGTTTTTCCTATACCTTCCATTAAGGCAAAAACGCCCCAAAAATGGTACAGGCACCGCTTTGCTAAGCGCACAGCGTACGAATCGTGCTGATATGAACTTTCTCATAGAAATTCATTGCACAAACGTTTAATGGGCGATTTTTAAAATCGCCTGCTCTTGAAAAAAGGCCAATACATACAGTATGTTATGTAAGTAGAACAAACATTTATCTGCTTATGTGTGTGTTTTTTTTCATGGGATAGGGTGGCTGTCCCTGCTGCTTTTAGTACCTAAGAGTAGTTACTGGAATTTTAGTTTAGTATAATCTCACTTTTTTAAGGTGTAATTAAAGATTTTTCCTTATATAAAACAGTACATTTTCCTTATATAAAACTACATATTGGTGACTGCTCTGGTGCTGCTCATGTGTTGCACTCCAGTTCCTGGTCCTCCTGGCAGGAAGTAGTGAGTGGGAGGGATTAGCTGCGCTAGGAGTCCACCCCACCCTACGCCTGTGGATCACAGACTTCCTCACCAACAGGTCCCAGGTCGTCAGGTTAGGCACCATCTCCTCACAACCCAGAATCACAAACACAGGGGCCCCACAAGGCTGCGTCCTGTCGCCGTTTTTGTTCTCTCTGTATACGAACAATTGCAAGTCCACGTCAGACTCAGTAAAAGTAATCAAATTTGCCGACGACACGACCATTGTAGGTCTCATCACCAAAAACGATGAGAAGGCGTACCGCCACCAGGTCGATAACATATGCCACTGGTGCAGAGAGAACGGTTTGGTCCTAAACACAGCGAAAACGGTGGAGATGATCGTTGATTTCAGGAGGCGCGCCTCTACCCCACCTCCAATCCACATTGACGGCAAGGAAGTAGAAAGAGTCCCCAGTGTCCGCCTACTGGGCACAAGTATCTCCAACAACCTGAGGTGGAACGCCAACACTGCCTCAACACAGAGGAAAGCCCAACAGAGACTTTTCTTTCTCCGGCAACTGAAAAAGTTCGGTGTGGCCCAAAAACTTCTGACAAACTTCTACTCAGCCACAATCGAATCCGTCCTATGCTCGTCCATCCTGGTCTGGTACGCCAGCTCCTCCGCCAGGGACAGGCTCAAACTGCAGAGGGTCGTCAGATCTGCGGAGAGGATCATCGGGAGATCACTTCCCACTCTGGACCTCCTCTACCACTCCAGGCTGAACACCAGTGCATTAAAAATCGCAAACGACCCCTCGCACCCAGGCTACCGCTTCTTTAACCACTTGCCGACCGCACGCTTATACCGTGCGTCGGCAAAGTGGCAGCTGCAGGACCAGCGACGCAGTACTGCGTCGCCAGCTGCAGGCTGATTAATCAGGAAGCAGCCGCTCGCGCCGCGCGAGCGGCTGCTTCCTGTCAATTCACGGCGGGGGGCTCCGTGAATAGCCTGCGGGCCGCCGATGGCGGCTCGCAGGCTAAATGTAAACACAAGCGGAAATAATCCGCTTTGTTTACATTGTACGGCGCTGCTGCGAATCAGCGGCCGGGGATCGCCGCCATGTGACAGGGGACGTCCTGTCACTGGCTGCACAGGACGGATAGCGTCCTGTGCAGCCTGGATCACCGGGGAGGGGACAGGTAGGAGAGGGAGGGGGGAATTTCGCCGCGGAGGGGGGCTTTGAGGTGCCCCCCCCCCCGCAATATGCCTGCAGGCAGGAGCGATCAGACCCCCCCTGCACATCATCCCCATAGGGGGGAAAAAAGGGGGGCGATCTGATCGCTTTGCGTGCCTGCTGATCTGTGCTGGGGGCTGCAGAGCCCACCCAGCACAGATCCCATCAAACAGCGCTGATCCTTAAGGGGGGGTAAAGGGTGGGTCCTCAAGTGGTTAATCAGCTCCCCCCGAGCCGGAAGCTTCGGTTCCGATCCATCTACACCAGGACCACAAGACACAAGAACAGCTTCTTTCCCTCGGCTGTCAACCTCCTGAACTCTCTCCATGGGAATGCCCATCCCCACCCCACAATACCATGACGCACTGTAGCACTCTGCACATAGACGGCGCTCCAGCTCAAGCATACCATTCGGTTGTTCTTTTGTATTGTAACTTATGCCACATTGTCTCCCTCTGCATAAAGGTTATATAATGTTCTGTATTCTGTAAGTTCTGTTCCTACTGCATGTCCTGTCCTGTATCTGTAACTATATTGTGTATCAGTACCCTGTACGTGCCAAGCCCAATTCCGGGCACGACCCAGTCGTGCTTGGCGAAATAAAGATTCTGATTCTGAAATGAAGAGAATGGCAGCCCTTGCATTCTCCCAGAAGTGTATATAGGCAGTAGAGATGGGAAGTTCGGATCTTTTCAATGATCCGGATGATTCGAATCGGATCATTGAAGAGATCCGGATCTTTGATCCGAATCTCGGATCATTTTACTACCGAAGCATTCGGGGGTGAAATGAATAGCAGGACAGGCCTTTCCCTGCTGTGGACAGGAGAAGGAGAGGGGGTGGACACACAGAGAAGGGGAGAAGATGGAGAGAGAGCAGGGAGTGGACAGAGAAGGGACGAGCAGCGAGCAGAAATGTTTGCACGCAATACCCACATGCTGCAATCATATGCTTTATATGTATTTCACCTATATGTTCATCTGTATACTTTGAAAGCAAACGTCGCAGTGAAAGAAAACTTTCCCAGAAGATAAGTGCAGCTGTTTAGTGCCGAGTGCAGGAGGATCATATTGTGCTGCAATCACAGTGCCTGCAAAGTTACTGAGCTGTGCTGAGCTGAGCCAAAAGTTTCCAATATGATCACTGAGCACAACTACGGAACAGACAGCCTTTAATGAGCAGCACATTGCAGCCAGTATGTGTGCTCTACACATATCTGGCAGTGGCACCCATGTCCCCTCTCTCTCATCTACCTGTCCCTGCAAGGCTGGCTCCCCTCCAACTCAGCGATCCATCCCTGCTCTGCTTACAGGACCCCGCTGCCCGCTGAGAGGGGGCGTGTCGCTCCTTGCCCCGCCCCTTTTTCGATCCGAATCACTCATTTTGATGATTCGGATGATTCGACTCACAAAATAGATTCGGATCAAAGATCCGAATCGTTCATGATCCGGACAACACTAATAGGCAGTTGCTTCTAAGCTGCATCCTTGCACAAACTGCCACCCCTATGTTCTCTTGGAACACCTGCCGAGTGCACTTCTCTTCACCCATAATGGCTCTGGCACTTGCTGCTCTGTTTTGAGACAGGTTCCATCATTTTTGTGCTGTTTTTTTTTTTTCAATTTTTTCATTTTGGTTGAACTTCCTGGAGGTCTGCTGGTAGAGGATTTGCACTATCTCCTTCATGATCTTAACCACTTAAGTTCCAGCTGTCTCTGCCCCTTTAAGGACCAGAGACCGCTGGTACAATAACGACGAAATCCCGCTGAATCGCCACGCATACCCGCCGCAATCGCCATCACCGCCGCACACTGGGCTCTTTCTAACATCCACTCTGCCGTCTCTGTGCCGTGTCTATCAATTTAAAGAGGATCTGTAACGTCAAAAGATCCCCTGGGGGGTACTCACTTCGGGTGGGGGAAGCCTCCGGATCCTAATGAGGCTTCCCACGCCATCCTCCGTCCCTCAGGGGTCTCGCTGCAGCCCTCCGAGAATAATGACGTCAATATTTACCTTCCTGGCTCCTGCGCAGGCGCTCTGACGGCTGTCGGCTCCGAACTACACGGAAATACCCGATCGCCGTCGGGTCTGCTCTACTGCACAGGCGCAAGTTTCCGGCGCCTGCGCAGTAGAGCGGACCCGACTGAGATCGGGTATTTCCGTGTAGTTCGGAGCCGAGAGCAGCCACAGCGCCCCCGCTGGAGCCTGCAAAGGTAAATATTGAACTGACAGTAGGCACAGTCGCCGGCTGTTCGGAGGGCTGCAGCGAGACCCCCGTGGGACAGAGGACGGCGTGGGAAGCCTCATTAGGATCCGGAGGCTTCCCCCATCCGAGGTGAGTACCCCCCAAGGGATCTTTTTGACGTTACAGAGTCTCTTTAAGCCAATGGGAGCGGCTTATATTGATTGACACGGAAAGGAGCCAATGAAATCGGCTCCTGACTGACTCACGTGGCTCTGCCGTCATAGAGACAGGCAGAGCCAGTGAGCTGCAACGAGAGACATCGGGTTTGAGCAGCGCGATTGGCGGGGAGCGACGGAGGGTGCACGCTGCGGGCGGTGATTTAAATCTACCCCCTGCCAGCCAGGAGCCCGCCAAAACAGGGCATAGATTTCAATCATTATGGTCCTTAAGTAGTTAACTATATGATATCAAGTCTGAAGTAGCAGCCTCTTGGGCCCTTGAAACGGGCCACAAGCTGTGACTTAATTATGCAAATACGGTGCTCTGTCACTTCTGAATCCCTGTTTGTTATATTGATGATTGTAATAAAATTATGTTTTATTAGACTAGCTGAACTCAGTGGAAATGCCTATTTTTTGTTTGAATTTGCTGTAGCTCATTCCAGATATCGCTAAATATTTTTAAATGAAAGGCCGCTTCCTTATCCTAAGAACTGTTGGGTAGCTGCCAGTCTGCCACCAACACATCTCCCAGTTCCTCTTATTCCAAATTGCTGTAATAACTCTTTGCAAAAAGTACATTTAAAGGGAAAATTAATTTTTTGTTGCACAACTGCCATAAGCATAGCTTTGTCCTACCCAAGTCTTTTTCGTAATTCTATTACCATTGCAGCCAGATAAAAACTTTTAATACTGACAGTAAGCTTAAATGACACTCCTATATAACCATGGCAACAGTGTGGATTGATCACCTTGCTGCATGAGTAACGAGCTGCACAGAGCAGGAGCAAGTGTTACTCATTTTTAACACCCACACAATCCCATTGGCTGGAAGAAAATGATGATGCTGCTATCTGCCTGTTTCTGTTTGACGCAACACTGAATACAAATGTTAAAGCAACAGTACAGTGACACAAGCTAACATTAGACAAACCATACGGGCTCTTTCACACTTTTTGGCGTTTCCACGCAGAGTCGAAACTTTGCGTTATTCAAGATAAAATGAAAGTCCATAGACCTTTCACACCCGACACTGCGTTTCGATGCGTTGCCGTACGAAGCACCCGGGAGCATTTTGTCGTTGGGAATCTGTGTTTTCCCGTCGGGTTAATTAATTACTACCGCCGCTACTCAGCGTCGCACCGCTACATCCCGCCGACAGGCCGCAGCCTATTTAACGTGTGCAGAAACGGCTCCTGCACGCGTTGTCTAATGTGAAAGAGCCCTACATCTGCATCATATAGAACTGAAGGGAATGGATTGGATTATTTTTCTGTTAAAAAAGTAAAATTTAGTTTGAAGGTGAACTATGGACTTTGGTTCAATAAATGTAAGATGACCACACTGCCTTTCTGACCAGTAAAAAATAAAACACTATGGAAAAAGAAGCTTATCTTTATTTGTAAATATTTGACTGCTTTGGGAAGTATAATCTTCAGCCAACTCTTGATACTAGAGGAAATTATTATTATTGATGTATTTATCGCCTGTATCTTCCGTGGTGCTGTACCAACCGAATACAAGGTAGAAATATACAATTGACATCATAAAACAGTTAACAATACAGGACAATGGTGGATTACAGCTGATGCAGTGAACAAATGAACTACAGTTTTTTACATTGGGTTGAAAGATATGCACACACATTACACAGCATTGAGAGACAAAAGGGGAAAAGAGCCCTGGCCAATTGGCTTTACAATAAGTGATAGTAAAATAAGTGAATGGAAGCTGTGCATGAGATGGTAACATGGTGGTCAGTGGCCAAAGTGTCCTAAGATTAAGATTGGCTTATTGATATTCAAAGTCTTCCACAATCTAGCCCCTGAATACCTGAAAGACTTCACATCATCACCTCCCCCCCCCCCCCCCCCTCCCCCACATCCTTAGATCGAAAGGACCTAATAACTTAGTCACCCCCAGAGTCCACCTCACAACCTTTGGAGACAGAGACTTTTGTCATGCTGCACCCACACCTTGGAACCCCCTGCCACACACTATCAGGACATCCCCATCCCTTGAGGCAGTTAGGTCCAAATTAAAAAGCCACCTGTTTAGTCTGGCATTCATAACCACCTGACTATTTCCTCTGTAACACAGTGCAGCCTGCAACCCTGTACTGATCTGAGACATATCTATGCACTTTCAGTCCTATGGGAGAAAGGCACTCTACAAATGTTATTTTGTTAGTATTGTCAGTGAGACCCATATACTTGTCTGAAGAGGCGAGTTTTTAGATTGAACCTAAAAAGTGTAGGAGAGGAGAGGCTAAAGAGGAGTCTTGTAAGTGGAAGAGAGAAGAGGTGACCTGAGAGGAAGACAGGAGAACATTGTTAGCAGAGCTGAGACTGCAAGTAGGATGGTATCTGTAACTAAGCTTAACCACTTAAGGACCGCCCCCAGCCGATGGGCGGCGGCAAAGTCCGGGCCCAAACGACCGCAATACGCCCATCGGCGGGGGGCGGCTGCGGGAGTGGCTATGCGGCGATCGCGTCATTTGTGACGCGATCAGCCGCCGGGGACTGGCTCCGCCCACCGCTCGCTGTAACCCGCCGGCCGTTCGGAAGCGCCGGCGGGTTACTAGCTGCCCGATCGCCGCACGGAAAGTGTATAATAGGCTTTGTAATGTATACAAAGCCTATTATACTGGCTGCCTCCTGCCCTGGTGGTCCCAGTGTCCGAGGGACCACCAGGGCAGGCTGCAGCCACCCTAGTCTGCACCCAAGCACACTGATTCCCCCCCCCTGCCCCCTGATCGCCCACAGCACCCCTCAGACCCCCCCTGCCCACCCCCCAGACCACTGTTTGCACCCAATCACCCCCCTAATCACCCATCAATCACTCCCTGTCACTATCTGTCAACGCTATTTTTTTTTTAGTCCCTAATCTGCCCCCTACTCCCTCCTGATCACCCCCCCACCCCTCAGATTCTCCCCAGACCCCCCCCCCCCGTGTACTGTATGCATCTATCCCCCCTGATCACCTGTCAATCACCTGTCAATCACCCGTCAATCACCCCCTGTCACTGCCACCCAACAATCAGCCCCTAACCTGCCCCTTGCGGGCAATCTGATCACCCACCCACACCAATAGATCGCCCGCAGATCCGACATCAGATCACCTCCCAAATGCAGTGTTTACATCTCTTCTCTCCTCTAAACACCCACTAATTACCCATCAATCACCCCCTATCACCACCTGTCACTGTTACCCATCAGATTAGACCCTAATCTGCCCCTTGCGGGCACCCAATCACCCGCCCACACGCTCAGATTGCCCTCAGACCCCCCCTTATCAATTCGCCAGTGCAATATTTACATCTGTTATTCCCTGTAATAACCCACTGATCACCTGTCAATCACCCATCAATCACCCCCTGTCACTGCCACCCATCAATCACCCCCTGTCACTGCCACCCATCAATCAGCCCCTAACCTGCCCCTTGCGGGCAATCTGATCACCCACCCACACCAATAGATCGCCCGCAGATCCGACATCAGATCACCTCCCAAATGCAGTGTTTACATCTCTTCTCTCCTCTAAACACCCACTAATTACCCATCAATCACCCATCAATCACCCCCTATCACCACCTGTCACTGTTACCCATCAGATTAGACCCTAATCTGCCCCTTGCGGGCACCCAATCACCCGCCCACACGCTCAGATTGCCCTCAGACCCCCCCTTATCAATTCGCCAGTGCAATATTTACATCTGTTATTCCCTGTAATAACCCACTGATCACCTGTCAATCACCCATCAATCACCCCCTGTCACTGCCACCCATCAATCACCCCCTGGCACTGCCACCCATCAATCAGCCCCTAACCTGCCCCTTGCGGGCAATCTGATCACCCACCCACACCAATAGATCGCCCGCAGGTCCGACATCAGATCACCTCCCAAGTGCAGTGTTCACATCTCTTCTCTCTTCTAAACACCCACTAATCACCCATCAATCACCCCCTATCACCACCTGTCACTGTTACCCATCAGATTAGACCCTAATCTGCCCCTAGGGCACCCAATCACCCGCCCACACCTCAGAACGCCCTCAGACCCCAGCCCTGATCACCTCGCCAGTGCATTGCTTGCATCTATTTCCCCCCTCTAATCACACCTTGAGACACCCATCAATCACCTCCTGTCACCCCCTAGCACCCATCAGATCAGGCCCTAATTTGCCCCGTGTGGGCTCCTGATCACTCGGCCAAACCCTCAGATCCCCCTCAGACCCCCTTCCGATCACCTCCCCAGTGCATTGATTGCATCTATTTTCCCCTCTAACCGCCCCCTGAGACACCCATCAATCACCTCCTGTCACCCCCCTAGCACTCCTATCCATCAGAACAGGCCCAATACATCCTGTCATCTAAGAGGCCACCCTGCTTATGACCGGTTCCACAAAATTTGCCCCCTCATAGACCACCTGTCATCAAAATTTGCAGATGCTTATACCCCTGAACAGTCATTTTGAGGCATTTGTTTTCTAGACTACTCCTCGCGGTTTAGGGCCCCTAAAATGCCAGGGCAGTATAGGAACCCCACAAGTGGCCCCATTTTAGAAAGAAGACACCCCAAGGTATTCTGTTAGGTGTATGATGAGTTTTGACAAAAGATTTTATTTTTTGTCAAAAGTTAGCGGAAATTGGATTTTTATTGTTTTTTTCACAAAGTGTCATTTTTCACTAACTTGTGACAAAAAATAAAATCTTCTACGAACTCACCATACCCCTAAAGGAATACCTTGGGGTGTCTTCTTTCTAAAATGGGGTCACTTGTGGGGTTCCTATACTGCCCTGGCATTTTAGGGGCCCTAAACCGTGAGAAGTAGTCTAGAAAACAAATGCCTCAAAATGACCTGTGAATAGGACGTTGGGCCCCTTAGCGCACCTAGGCTGCAAAAAAGTGCCACACATGTGGTATCGCCGTACTCAGAAGAAGTAGTATAATGTGTTTTGGGGTGTATTTTTATACATACCCATGCTGGGTGGGAGAAATCTCTCTGTAAATGGACAATTGTGTGTAAAAAAAATCAAATAATTGTCATTTACAGAGATATTTCTCCCACCCAGCATGGGTATGTGTAAAAATACACCCCAAAACACATTATAATACTTCTCCCGAGTACGGCGATACCACATGTGTGGCACTTTTTTGCACCCTAACTGCGCTAAGGGGCCCAAAGTCCAATGAGTACCTTTAGGATTTCACAGGTCATTTTGCGACATTTGGTTTCAAGACTACTCCTCACGGTTTAGGGCCCCTAAAATGCCAGGGCAGTATAGGAATCCCACAAATGACCCCATTTTAGAAAGAAGACACCCCAAGGTATTCCGTTAGGAGTACGGTGAGTTCATAGAAGATTTTATTTTTTGTCACAAGTTAGCGGAAAATGACACTTTGTGAAAAAAAAAATTAAAATCAATTTCTGCTAACTTGTGACAAAAAAAAAAATCTTCTACGAACTCACCATACTCCTAACGGAATACCTTGGGGTGTCTTCTTTCTAAAATGGGGTAATTTGTGGGGTTCCTACACTGTCCTGGCATTTTAGGGGCCCTAAACCGTGAGGAGTAGTCTTGAAACCAAATTTCTCAAAATGACCTGTGAAATTCTAAAGGTACTCATTGGACTTTGGGCCCCTTAGCGCAGTTAGGGTGCAAAAAAGTGCCACACATGTGGTATCGCCGTACTCAGGAGAAGTAGTATAATGTGTTTTGGGGTGTATTTTTCCACATACCCATGCTGAGTGGGAGAAATATCTCTATAAATAGACAATTGTGTGTAAAAAAAAATAAAAAATTGTCATTTACGGAGATATTTCTCCCACCCAGCATGGGTATGTGTAAAAATACACCCCAAAACACATTATACTACTTCTCCTGAGTACGGCAATACCACATGTGTGGCACTTTTTTGAAGCCTAACTGCGCTAAGGGGCCCAAAGTCCAATGAGCATCTTTAGGCTTTACAGGGGTGCTTACAATTAGGCACCCCCCAAAATGCCAGGACAGTGAACACACCCCACAAATGACCCCATTTTGGAAAGTAGACACTTCAAGGTATTCAGAGAGGAGCATAGTGAGTCCGTGGCAGATTTCATTTTTTTTTGTCGCAAGTTAGAAGAAATGGAAACTTTTTTTTTTTTTCTTTTTTGTCAGAAAGTGTCATTTTCCGCTAACTTGTGACAAAAAATAAAATCTTCTATGAACGCACCATGCCTCTCACTGAATACTTTGGGATGTCTTCTTTCCAAAATGGGGTCATTTGGGGGGTATTTGTACTTTCCTGGAATGTTAGCCCCTCATGAAACCTGACAGGTGCGCAGAAAAGTCAGAGATGCTTGAAAATGGGAAAATTCACTTTTGGCACCATAGTTTGTAAACGCTATAACTTTTACCCAATCCAATAAATATACACTGAATGTTTTTTTTTTTTTATCAAAGACATGTAGCAGAATAACTTTCGCGCTCAAATGTATAGGAAATTTTACTTTATTTGAAAAATGTCAGCACAGAAAGTTAAAAAAAATCATTTTTTTTGCCAAAATTCATGTCTTTTTTGCTGAATATAATAAAAAGTAAAAATCGCAGGAGCAATCAAATAGCACCAAAAGAAAGCTGTATTAGTGACAAGAAAATGAGGTAAAATTCATTTAGGTGGTAGGTTGTATGAGCGAGCAATAAACCGTGAAAGCTGCAGTGGTCTGAATGGAGAAAAAGGCTCTGGTCCTTAAGGGGCGAAAAGACTGTGGTCCTGAAGTGGTTAAATAAGAAGAAGCTTGATTGAAATTCTGTGATGGCGACCAATTCAGTGACATAGAGCATCATTAAAGAGGAACTTCAGCCTAAACAAACATACTGTCATTAGGTTACATTAGTTATGTTAATTAAAATAGATAGGTAATATAATCTCTTACCTACCCTGTTTTAAAAGAACAGGCAAATGTTTGTGATTTCATGAGGGCAGCCATCTTTTTCATGGGGGCAGCCATCTTTTTGGTTGAAATGAGGTGACGGAGCATGAGACACAGTTCCAACTGTCCTGTGTCCTGATCACCACTCCCAGTTGCATGCACTAGGCTTCAAATCTCAAATTCAAAATGTAAAAAAAAATGTGCTCCAAAACAGCAGATTGAGAACAACATCAGAAAACCCAGCATGCTTTGCACAGTATCAGGGGAAAAATGCCCTGGCAGTTTTCTTTTGTGCAGCTAAAAATGAGGCTTGGGAAAGAAAAACTAAGTTCTGATGCTGTAAAACTGTTAAAGAAACACCAAGCCTTTTCAGTGCTGCTCAGTAGATTTTTAGTCTGGAGGTTCACTTTAACATCTATTGGACAGCGGTTGGGAGGGGATTGGAGAACCCTTTTTGGCAGTTAGAATACTGGGTAGCTGGATCATGGATCTGAACGGTGGTGTCAGAGATGTCATGTGACCATAGCTTCAAAAAAGTAGCATACTGCACTTCTGGTCTTCTGGACTGGTCGACTATGGGGAAAAACTTATAATGACCTGGACTCATGTAACCTATGCCATATACTCAGGGCCGGATTTAGGCCTAGGCACCACAGAAGCAAGGGCACCAAAGCAGCAGGCTAAACTGGTGCAACATTTTCAAGTTTGCAAATGCTGCAATGTAGGGAGATCAGGCGAGCGTCTGACCGCGGTACTCTGCTGCTAGCTGTCTGTGCAGCAGCCATCTTGCTCTCTGTGCACGTTTGCATTGTGGGTGGTGGCTATGTACTTGGACAGCATTGGAGACAGAGGGGAAGAGGAAGCTTCTGCACTGGAGATGAGCTAAGAAATGAATGACATGGATGGCTGCTGTGGTGTGATGGCGAGCTGGCTACCTATACTGAAAGGGGGGGGGGGGGGATTAAGGTAGTCATCTGGCTACCTATATAACTTTACTGGAGGGAAAGTGGGGAGGAGTCATCTGGCTAGTGGCTACATATACTAGAGGGAAGGGGAGAGGTCATCTGGCTACCTATACTGGAGGGAAAGGGGGAGGAGTCATCTGGCTACCTATACTTGGGGGGTCATCAGGCTACTTATATTAGAGGGAAGAGGGGAGGGGTCATATCGCTTCCTATACTGAAGGGGGGCGGCTGGTGACAGTGGCCTAGGGTGGTAAAGAGTACAAATCCGGCCCTGCATATACTACGTTCAACTTTACATTAATATTGCTTTTATTGAGGTCAGCTAGATGAAAATGCACTGGATATGCAGGACCCCGTAATGGTTTTTAAGGATGTTTTGCACATTTTTACTTTCCATTAGGCTGTATGTTGTATATGAGTAGTTATTACTGATGATCAGTATAGGTCTGCTTTTCACATGAAGCTACATACACATCTGTTCCTACACAGTTGATGATAAAACTTGTGATTGTTCTTTGTGAGGAGGAATGTGTAATTTCACTGAATTATTCACTGTGTGAGTCACTGGCATTGTGCTTGTCTCTGGATGGGAGCTGTTACAATAAGGGGGTGCATACATAAATGCAGAGGCCGATCTCCTCCTCTGGGGGCACAACAATGGGTAGGGTGTTAGTGACAGGAATCTGACTCTCATGCTCTCACTTGCTGCAGGGGTAAATACTTTAATTATGCCAAAGCCGAATAAACCGAGTGAAATGGTGGCAGCAGGCATATACTGTCACCTGTCCTGATGCCTATCGCTCCCCCGTTCTCCTCTCTGCTTCCGCATCCTACCTAAATGCCCATCCGGCAGCCTCCTCTGGGTGGGAGTCGGACACTACTGCGCAGCGCCAGAGCTGCAGCCAGTGACCAGGATCATTAGGCAGCCTTGTCCAAAGACTCTTTACTGTTTTACTTGTTGGCTTCAGCCGAGATTCAAACCCTGGTCGAAGACTCAAGTGCCATATCAAAGGCAACAGCCTTACCAGTACACTATCCAGCTTACTGATACTAAAGTAAACCAATGAGAGCCCTTTGGTTCTGCTGGGACTCTGACACCGGCGCTTGTCCCCGAGCCTTGCAATGGGAAAAATTCCATCAGATAAAGGAAATATTGCAAGGTTGCAGTCCCCGTAATGCATATGACTGTAGCACTGGGACACCAGACCAGATGGCAATGTGCATTGGTGAAACAATGCAGTACTTGGGATCACAAATATGCACAGAGGGAGATATTGAATGCTTGGTAGTTGGAAACGGCTGTTATTTGCCACAATGCAACAAAGCTCATAGACAGGAATCTGTCAGGACCATGGTTATGACATCACACTGTGGGAGGGGTTCACCACAATATCAGCCATACAGACCCCCCTGATAATCTATTTGAGAAAAGGTAAATATTTCTCATGGAAAAGGGCTTATCAGCTACTGCTTGGAATTAATTTCTTCATTAACCAGTTGTCTTGGCATGCACACACAACATACTCAAAGTATAGTAGTCAAATTTGTTTAGGAGCACTGAATTCAGGCTCTGCATTGGTGTTTTAAAGCCCATATAAACCTAAAAATTCAAAAGAAGGGTCCTCCTTCAAAGTATGCATGAGGGGCATGGACCATTGGCAGAAGAAGCCACACAACATATCACCACAGAAAATGGTGGTGATGAATGGTGAGCAATGAAGGGCAGTGCTGAACTAGATAGCACTATGTTAGCTGTGTTGTGTATTCTTGAGACTTGGGATTACTAAGGATTTAACATTGACTGCCCGCGGCATTGTTAATGTCGTGCAGGATGAACGGCTGAGGAAGTGTAGACTGAACCTCTGTAAGATTTGCCTGTGTTTGTTATAACATGGGGTTTCATTTACTAAGGTTCGAGAACAACTTTCAAAGCACACACTAGAAAACTATAGAAAAAACACCCAAGGTGATGAAGAAAGCTTGTTTCAGACAACCTTTATTGCAAATGTGTACTGAGCTTAGAGTTGATTATACCAGGAATTCACCTCTGTCTGTTAACCTCATTGGTTCAAAAGTAGGAGTAAACATTATTGAACCCTTTGAACCATTACAGGTACTCCCTAACCTCCCTAGCGTTCAATTTCTGCAGGATTTCTGTGCAAAAAGTAGTTTGATTAATTTTCGTGAAATTTTTGCTTGCAACTTACTAAAATCCGTCAAGCAAATGACGATCTCTGGGAATCGCCATTGAAAGTCAGCAAATGCTTTTCGGCACGCTTGCAGAAAAGCATTTGGACGAGACACTGAGCACATTGATTGAGACATCCGCTTGAACTAGCCCTAAAGGTCCATACACACGCTGGTCTGAACTCTGAGTGGTGCACAATAACGACTGCCATGGCGGGGGTGGTCATTATGGTCTGACCAGCGTGACTACATCAGGCGCACAATGATTGCATGAAGATGCGGTGTGTTAGATTTTTAGCAAAACCGGGCACAGCACAATAGCATTGTTCTCGCTGCTCCTACCACCAGAAATGTCTCCATTACGCACGCTCATCGTTTCTCCGCTCCACTCTGCATAGCAAAAGATGCGTCGTGTGCAAAGGCTGATGATGACACTTCTGTACAGTGTTTTTAGTGCACTGTCACCTTTGGCTGATGGCGCCTCTGTTGCGATGCGTGGGGGCGAAGGGACAAGCGCATCTGATGGAGGGGCTTCTAGCTGTTGGGGAGGTGCCAAGAACAATGCCGTGGGTCATGCTTAGGCATAGCTAAAGGTCCGATATTCCAAATCTTTAGGGATCATCATTGGGCTGTTGCACACACTCTGGTCTGCTGCACAACTCTTAGCCATGGGCCTCGATTCATCATTCTCTTTGAGATAACTTTTTCCAGTTTGTTAAATTACCAAATTCGAAGTTTAGCGATTTCTAGATGTATTCATCAAGGTTTTTCCTCATTCGGTGTGAATTCGATAACAATTAACCATTCGGTAACGTGTCGATATTTCCATTTTACAGCGGTAATGTAACACAAGGGCCAGGCCATAAGATTCCCATGGAATTGTGGGTAAAAGGCAGTCCTTTGAACACTACATAGCAACATTCTGAATAGGGCTTAACACCTGGACCAGGATTCTGTAAGTGGCTTGGGACAATCCCACAATTTGATCGGAGCCTTTTCTTGCTGGTATAGCAAATCTATTCTCTTGCAAATTGATATGGTTCTAGACCTTATTCTTGCAATTCTGCACCTTTGCATCACTCTCAGCTGATACATAACCACTTCAAATGGGTCCATCTTCTCTGTCAGCAATGATCTGACAGGAATAACGACAGAGCAGTGAAGGAGATAACTAATCCTAAATTTAACGATAAACCACACCTACTTTCATTTTCATGAATTGCACTTTCTTCCGTTTTAACGCATCACTAACGAATTATTACCGAATTATTACCGAATGCTCGCTAACAGCTGTAGATAAATTTGATGAATCCTGAAATCAACTTAACGAATTTGGTATTTTACCAAACTGTCGTTAACCAATTGGATAAGTCTTGATGAATCGAGGCCATGGTGGTCATTATACTCCGTCATGGCCGAGTTCAGACCAGTGTGGCAATAAGTGTCCTTCTCTGTACAATATACAGTATGGTATTAGATTCCAGAACTCAATTTTCTGTAATGCTGTAATATGTGCCTACTGCCAGGAGGTGGTGCACATACACCATTATAACTCTTTCCAGGCCAGTTTTCAGCGTTGACGAAGCTAACTTGTCCATACCGTTTGTAGCAAGTTTTTTAACAACGAGTCAGCCTCCCACCAGGGAGGCTACCGCAGTGCCTTGATAGTGTACTACTTAAGGGCACTGACTCTAACATACTTGACCAGGGTCCAAATCTCCGCTCTTCCTATTCACTAAGTCAGGACCTATTCAGTAAGGAGTCCTCGGGCAAGACACTGTTACTGCCTACTGAGCATGCCTTAGTGGCTGCAGCTCTCAAGGAATTGTTATTATTATTAATTTTGCAGGGTGTAATGCACATAAACATACAGCTGTGTTCAAAATTATTCAACCCCCACTGAAATTGAGTATTTTGGCCAGTTTGACATTGATTTTGAGCATTTCAGTCATCTTGTTTACAATTAAATCAAAGAGGCACTTGTAAGTCAGACAAATATAACATAACATTTATAATGAAATAACCACAAATGTATTTTGTGTGCTCACATCGTTATCGGTTTTATTCAACCCCCAAGTGACATTCATTCTTAGTACTTAATCCTTTTCCAGTTATAGCAGCTTTTAAACGTGAAGCATAGCTTGACACAAGTGTCTTGCAGTGATCTACGGGTATCTTAGCCCATACTTCATGGGCAAAAGCCTCCAATTGAGTCACTTTCTTAGGCTTACACGCTCCAACTGCTTTCTTTAAGCCCCATCAGAGGTTCTCAATCGGATTTAAGTCTGGTGACTGCGATGGCCACTACAAAATGTTCCAGCCTTTAATCTGCAACCATGCTCTAGTGCAGGGGTCCCCAACCTTTTTGGACCCGAGGACCGCTTTGATGCAAGACAATTTCTCCAAGGTCCGGCAGACCAGGATAGGGAGAAATCAAGCACGCTGCTCGACGTCCCTCCGTTGCCGTCCTGCATAGCAACACAGCGCGTCATCAGCTACTCAGCTGAGACACGTGTGTGCAGCCCAGCGAAGTTGCCCAAGTGGATCAAATCCTGACCTCCGGGTGACATCAGTTGTTATTGAGTATGCAGCTTAAAGTGTATCCAAGAGCATAAATCAGAAAGATTTTATACTTACCTGGGGCTTCCTACAGCCCCATACACAGCAACGCATGCGCAGAAGAGCCCGACTTGCGCAGCTGAGCCAGATTACCCGGGTTGACTGTGGCTGAACGGAGCCACACGGGAGGACAGCGAGGGAGGCTGTGGTGCTTATGGGGCTGGAGGAAGCCCCAGGTAAGTATAACATTTCTCTTATTCTAAAATATATGGTGCTCAGGTCAAAGCTTCAAGCAATGTGCTTCTGTAATTGTTGAAGTGATAGCACTGAGCTGTGATTGGAGGAGACAGTACATAAAGTCAGGTTAGCAGCAGTACAGGGGAGTGGGTGGGAAGACACAGACCCCTGCTTATAGAATGAGATAAGCAGTGCTGCTAACCAAATCCTGCTGCCAGCTGGGGGAAGACACAGGAATAGGAGAGGGGATTTGTCAGTCAGAGTTCTGCACTTCTTTACCTACAGTTCAGAAGCAACCAGAGCAGATGCATGCTGAGTGATAGGCTGTCACTGAGGCAGCGTGTGCTGTGCTGCTTGTCTGATCTGTGTGCTTCTGAACCGTAGGTGAAAAAGTGCAGAGCTCTAAACAAATCCCCTCTCCTACTGCCTGCGTCTCCTCCCAGCTCAAGCATGGCAGCTCGTTTCCCCTTCTATTCTAGTCTTTCAGCAAGCTAATGTTACCTGGCTGGCTGCTGCAGAGTCAGGACTGAGGGAACAATTGCTGTATCTTTACTATGTCTCCTAGGCTGCCTCACACTTGCAGGCTGCTTGAACTGGCCGGGTTTTGTATGTGCGTGCTCCATTGGCTGTCTCTCTCCCTTTCATTGTGCCAGAGCCTCACTGGTTGGATGGTGATAGGGAGGGAGGGACAGGGAGGAGATCTGTATTGGCTCAGCCACCCGAGGACCAGCTTCTGTCTATCTGCAGGAGGCTTCCGGGTAGCGCGATTGCTACATTTATAATGTAAATTAAAGCCGCGGCTGCCAGTGAGCTGATTTATAGACGCAGCTGCACTGCAGTGAGGCAGGGGATCGCGGCCCAAAACAACATGTCCTGCGGACCGGTATTGGGCCGTGGACCGGTGGTTGGGGACCCCTGCTCTAGTGGACTTGGAGGTATAATTGGGATCATTGTCCTGTTGAAAGGTCCATTGTCTCCTAAGCCTTAGGTTTATGATGGACTGCATCACATTTTCATCCAATATCTCCTGGTACTGAAGAGAATTCATGGTACCTTGCACACGCTGAAGCTTCTCTGTACCTGCAGAAGCAACCTGCAGAAGCAAAACAGCCCCAAAGCATGATTGACCCCCCGCCATGCTTCACAGTAGGCAAGGTGTTCTTTTCTTCATAGGCCTTGTTTTCTTCCTCCTCCAAACATACCGTTGATCCATGGGCCCAAACAGTTCTCATTTTGTCTCATCAGTCCACAGAACACTACCACAAAAGTTTTGGGCTCTCTGCTCAGAAATAGCCGATCTCTGTCTGGTCCGCTCTACTACGCAGGCGCGGGAGACTTGCGCCTGCGCAGCAGAGTGAACCGACATCGATCGGCTATTTCCACCTATCTTCAAACAGAGAGCCGATACTGCACCTGCGCTGAAGCCAGGAAGGTAAATATTTACATCCCCGCCGTTCGGGGAGCTTTATCGCCGCCACTGTGGGACACAGGAGGAAGGGGAAAGCCTCGATAGGATCCGGAGGCTTCCCCCACCACCCGAGGTGAGTACTCCTCAGGGGAGATTTTTTTTGTTACAGATTTTCTTTAAACTAATTTTTCAGTAGACATGTACATGTATTTACATAAATCTATACATGAGTCCTGGAAAGAGGGACAAATGAGGAAGGAGGGCCAGAGGGACTGGGTTCCCAAAGAGGGACTGTCCCTCCAAAAGAGGGACAGTTAGGAGCTATCAACATATGCTCTCTAAGGGCGAAATGGACCGCTCCTGGTGGCTCATTTTGTTGCGCTCAAACACTTATTTGCTGTCACTCAGAAAAGTGTGTGACGCTATTTGTAGATGCATCTAGAGCCCTAGGGGAGTGCAATGAAACCACAAACACAGCCAACTCCAGCAGCTGCATGCAGCATCTGGGAAGAGTTGATTGACCATGGCTGGCGCTTGAAAAACGACAAACGTTGTGAGATGAAGGATGGTACAAATGTTGGCACACGAGGAAACAGCTAAATTAGAGTTATGAATAATTTATTAACCCCATCCATGCTGAATTTTAATTTAAGGCCGGTTTTACAACTGGCCCTTGCGTTTGTGGTGCGATGCCCCACCCCCATCGCATTGCACTGCAAAAAACGGCATTTATATAACCCTGCGGCACAGTGTGTCGGCAGGGTCATATACATAGTGCTGCTACCCCCTCAGGCTACCTGGGGACACCTATGGGGGTGACGTTGAGGGGAGGAGCAGGCAGTAGGCAATCCGGATCTCCCTCTGTTTTTTGTGTGCAAAATAGCCAGTGTAGAGGGAGATCCGTTTTTGTATTGCCTTTCCCTACCTCTCCATGTATCCGGGGGCCGTAAAGTCCTGACAAGTCCAGAGTCTCCGTTTTTCTTCACGGATCAGGTGGATCAGTTTTTTGAAGTGGGTGAAGATGGCTGCTATTTTTAACACTGGTATCCGTGGCTCCGGTTTTGATCCAAGCCAAAAAACGGAGCCACAGATACGTTTTTAAAACAAGGTGAACCGGCCCTAATATACTATTGACTTTGTGGTGGCTCAGTGACCGATCAGAAAATTCTGGCGCAACGCAATACGGTAAGTGTACTGGGCCCTGTAGGACTTTCACTGCTGTTGCGTTACCCTGTGTGCAGAAAGAGTAACGCAACACAAAGAAAGTTTCCTAGTGTAAAAGGGGCCCTAGTGAATCATGTGATGAGAGTGCAATTAAAATGTTGAGTTAAACATGACTTAACATGATATTCACTTTTATCAAATGAACCCCAGTGAGTGCTTATTGGTTAATCTGAACACCTGCTCAACTTTGACTTGGTTTTCTCTGCACTACTAGCCTTAATCATTCACCCCATTGTATCCGCACGCTGGATGACAGAGAGACTTCAGTGTTCAACGTAGTTTACTACAGGCATGAAAACCAATTGCGAGTCTCCATCCCATTCCACAATATTGATTTATTTTGGTAGTTATTCAGATCCATTATTAAAAGATTCCAAATGACACATGCTGCTGGGGAAGGATATCCTGTCAGGAAAGGCTTGAGAACCTCTGAGTGTATATTTTGGAAAGGCTGACGAGAGGTCTGGAAATAATAGGAACTTTCTAACTCGCCAGGGAGTTTTTAAAGGAGATAATATTGTTCCAGAGAAAAATAACAGAGACAAAAGCAGGTCGTGAATATGAAGTCTGGCAAGTCCGGGGAACATGGGAGGAAACTTTTAGAGAGAACATAGATATAGAACTGTCAGCAGCAGAATAGGCAAAACAATGAACAATGCAAACTTGGTAGCAACCAGCAGTCCGAAAAATTTGAATTACAAAAGTAGCTAAAAAAATCCTGAAAACTCATCTCCATCCGTAATGGATGGATGGACTTCTTAGCTTTGACCTAGGTTTTTATTGTTTTACTGGTTTGCTGTTCACAACTAGTGTTGGGCGAACATCTAGATGTTCGGGTTCGGGCCGAACAGGCCGAACATGGCCGCGATGTTCGGGTGTTCGACCCGAACTCCGAACATAATGGAAGTCAATGGGGACCCGAACTTTTGTGCTTTGTAAAGCCTCCTTACATGCTACATACCCCAAATTTACAGGGTATGTGCACCTTGGGAGTGGGTACAAGAGGTAAAAATTTTTAAGCAAAAAGAGCTTATAGTTTTTGAGAAAATCGATTTTAAAGTTTCAAAGGGAAAACTGTCTTTTAAATGCGGGAAATGTCTGTTTTCTTTGCACAGGTAACATGCTTTTTGTCGGCATGCAGTCATAAATGTAATACATATAAGAGGTTCCAGGAAAAGGGACCGGTAACGCTAACCCAGCAGCAGCACACGTGATGGAACAGGAGGAGGGTGGCGCAGGAGGAGAAGGCCACGCTTTGAGACACAACAACCCAGGCCTTGCATGAGGACAAGAAGCGTGCGGATAGCAATTTGCATTTTGTCGCCATGCAGTCATAAATGTAATACAGATGAGAGGTTCAATACACAGGGACCGGAAACGCTAACCCATCACAGATGTTCATTGTTCATGTTACTTGGTTGGGGTCCTAGAGTGTTGCGTAGTCGTTTCCAATCCAGGATTGATTCATTTTAATTTGAGTCAGACGGTCTGCATTTTCTGTGGAGAGGCGGATACGATCTGTGACGATGCCTCCGGCAGCACTGAAACAGCGTTCCGACATAACGCTGGCTGCCGGGCAAGCCAGCACCTCTATTGCGTACATTGCCAGTTTGTGCCAGGTGTCTAGCTTCGATACCCAATAGTTGAAGGGTGCAGATGGATTGTTCAACACAGCTACGCCATGTGGGGGAGGATGTCAATCTCCTCTCTAAAGTCTCCACAAGGGCCTGCTGGTATTCTTCCATTTTGACCTGTCTGGCTCTTTCTTCAAGCAGTTTTGGAACATTGTGTTTGTACCGTGGATCCAGAAGGGTATAAACCCAGTAATTGGTGTTGTCCAGAATGCGCACAATGCGTGGGTCGCGTTCAATGCAGTCCTAGGCCGAAGAGGTCATAGCCTAGGGTCACAAAACCTGTTTATTTGGGCAATTTCAATGGTGGCGAGTCTGACGTACATAAATCGCAGCAATGGCCGTTAGCAACGTCTGAATCTCACGAAATGTCTCATGCAGGTAGAAGACATATTGTTAGACTTGGGCTCCAAAGATGGGTTCCCTACATCTCTGCAAACCAGAGTTACAGGGCTCCAAATTTGGTAAAATCACCCATAGGCTTTCATTGGGCCTCCTATTTACAGTTCCAAAATCTCACATCTTTTCAAAGGGCAATGGCTCAGCAGTGGCAAATTTTCTAGCATTGTAGGGACCCTTAGGGGGAACATGACTGGTGAGTTTCGGGCCCCTAGGCCGAAGAGGTCATAGGCTAGGGTCACAAAAACCTGTTTATTTGGGCTATTTCAATGGTAGTGATGGTGGCGTACATAAATCGCAGCAATGGCCGTTAGCAACGTCTGAATCTCACGAAATGTCTCATGCAGGTAGAAGACATATTGTTAGACTTGGATTCCAAAGATGGGGTCCCTACATCTCTGCAAACCAGAGTTACAGGGGTCCAAAATTGGTAAAATCCCCCATAGGATTTCATTGCCTCCCTATTTCACTTTCCAAAATCTCACATCTTTTCAAAGGGCAATGGCTCAGCAGTACCAAATTTTCTAGCATTGTAGGGACCCTTAGGGGGAACATGACTGGTGAGTTTCGGGCCCCTAGGCCAAAGAGGTCATAGCCTAGGGTCACAAAAACCTGTTTATTTGGGCTATTTCAATGGTAGTGATGGTGACGTACATAAATCGCAGCAATGGCCGTTAGCAAAGTCTGAATCTCACGAAATGTCTCATGCAGGTAGAAGACATATTGTTAGACTTGGATTCCAAAGATGGGGTCCCTACATCTCTGCAAACCAGAGTTACAGTGGTCCAAAATTGGTAAAATCCCCCATAGGATTTCATTGCCTCCCTATTTCACTTTCCAAAATCTCACATCTTTTCAAAGGGCAATGGCTCAGCAGTACCAAATTTTCTAGCATTGTAGGGACCCTTAGGGGGAGCATGACTGGTGAGTTTCGGGCCCCTAGGCCGAAGAGGTCATAGCCTAGGGTCACAAAAACCTGTTTATTTGGGCTATTTCAATGGTAGTGATGGTGGCGTACATAAATCGCAGCAATGGCCGTTAGCAACGTCTGAATCTCACGAAATGTCTCATGCAGGTAGAAGACATATTGTTAGACTTGGATTCCAAAGATGGGGTCCCTACATCTCTGCAAACCAGAGTTACAGGGGTCCAAAATTGGTAAAATCCCCCATAGGATTTCATTGCCTCCCTATTTCACTTTCCAAAATCTCACATCTTTTCAAAGGGCAATGGCTCAGCAGTACCAAATTTTCTAGCATTGTAGGGACCCTTAGGGGGAACATGACTGGTGAGTTTCGGGCCCCTAGGCCAAAGAGGTCATAGCCTAGGGTCACAAAAACCTGTTTATTTGGGCTATTTCAATGGTAGTAATGGTGACGTACATAAATCGTAGCAATGGCCGTTAGCAAAGTCTGAATCTCACGAAATGTCTCATGCAGGTAGAAGACATATTGTTAGACTTGGATTCCAAAGATGGGGTCCCTACATCTCTGCAAACCAGAGTTACAGTTGTCCAAAATTGGTAAAATCCCCCATAGGATTTCATTGCCTCCCTATTTCACTTTCCAAAATCTCACATCTTTTCAAAGGGCAATGGCTCAGCAGTACCAAATTTTCTAGCATTGTAGGGACCCTTAGGGGGAACATGACTGGTGAGTTTCGGGCCCCTAGGCCGAAGAGGTCATAGCCTAGGGTCACAAAAACCTGTTTATTTGGGCTATTTCAATGGTAGTGATGGTGGCGTACATAAATCGCAGCAATGGCCGTTAGCAACGTCTGAATCTCACAAAATGTCTCATGCAGGTAGAAGACATATTGTTAGACTTGGATTCCAAAGATGGGGTCCCTACATCTCTGCAAACCAGAGTTACAGGGGTCCAAAATTGGTAAAATCCCCCATAGGCTTTCATTGGGCCTCCTATTTACTGTTCCAAAATCTCACACCATTTCAAAGGGCAATGGCTCAGCAGTGGCAAAACTCACCAGTCATGATCCCCCTAAGGGTCCCTACAATGCTAGAAAATTTGGTACTGCTGAGCCATTGCCCTTTGAAAAGATGTGAGATTTTGGAAAGTGAAATAGGGAGGCAATGAAATCCTATGGGGGATTTTTCAATTTTGGACCCCTGTAACTCTGGTTTGCAGAGATGTAGGGACCCCATCTTTGGAATCCAAGTCTAACAATATGTCTTCTACCTGCATGAGACATTTCGTGAGATTCAGACTTTGCTAACGGCCATTGCTGCGATTTATGTACGTCACCATCACTACCATTGAAATAGCCCAAATAAACAGGTTTTTGTGACCCTAGGCTATGACCTCTTCGGCCTAGGGGCCCGAAACTCACCAGTCATGTTCCCCCTAAGGGTCCCTACAATGCTAGAAAATTTGGTACTGCTGAGCCATTGCCCTTTGAAAAGATGTGAGATTTTGGAAAGTGAAATAGGGAGGCAATGAAATCCTATGGGGGATTTTACCAATTTTGGACCCCTGTAACTCTGGTTTGCAGAGATGTAGGGACCCCATCTTTGGAATCCAAGTCTAACAATATGTCTTCTACCTGCATGAGACATTTCGTGAGATTCAGACTTTGCTAACGGCCATTGCTGCGATTTATGTACGTCACCATCACTACCATTGAAATAGCCCAAATAAACAGGTTTTTGTGACCCTAGGCTATGACCTCTTTGGCCTAGGGGCCCGAAACTCACCAGTCATGTTCCCCCTAAGGGTCCCTACAATGCTAGAAAATTTGCCACTGCTGAGTAATTGCCCTTTGAAAAGATGTGAGATTTTGGAACTGTAAATAGGAGGCCCAATGAAAGCCTATGGGTGATTTTACCAAATTTGGAGCCCTGTAACTCTGGTTTGCAGAGATGTAGGGAACCCATCTTTGGAGCCCAAGTCTAACAATATGTATTCTACCTGCATGAGACATTTCGTGAGATTCAGACGTTGCTAACGGCCATTGCTGCGATTTATGTACGTCAGACTCACCACCATTGAAATTGCCCAAATAAACAGGTTTTGTGACCCTAGGCTATGACCTCTTCGGCCTAGGACTGCATTGAACGCGACCCACGCATTGTGCGCATTCTGGACAACACCAATTACTGGGTTTATACCCTTCTGGATCCACGGTACAAACACAATGTTCCAAAACTACTTGAAGAAAGAGCCAGACAGGTCAAAATGGAAGAATACCAGCAGGCCCTTGTGGAGACTTTAGAGAGGAGATTGACATCCTCCCCCTCCTCTAGCCAGTTGTACGCCGACAGACTGACTTCCGCAAACCCAGGACGACCAGGAGGGCAGCAAACAACACAAGCCGCAGCTAGTGCCCAAAAGGGAATGGTATCGGCAGTGTCCTTGGAGTGGGAAAATTTTCTGACACCCATGCAGCAGCACACAGAACAGCAAGCGTGCAGATCCACCTCCAACACCGATCGCCTGGAGAAGATGGTCAAGGACTACATGTCAGATGGCGTAGCTGTGTTGAACAATCCATCTGCACCCTTCAACTATTGGGTATCGAAGCTAGACACCTGGCACAAACTGGCAATGTACGCAATAGAGGTGCTGGCTTGCCCGGCAATCAGCGTTATGTCGGAACGCTGTTTCAGTGCTGCCGGAGGCATCGTCACAGATCGTATCCGCCTCTCCACAGAAAATGCAGACCGTCTGACTCAAATTAAAATGAATCAATCCTGGATTGGAAACGACTACGCAACACTCCCGGACCCCAACCAAGTAACATGAACAATGAACATCTGTGATGGGTTAGCGTTTCCGGTCCCTGTTTATTGAACCTCTCATCTGTATTACATTTATGACTGCATGGCGACAAAATGCAAATTGCTATCCGCACGCTTCTTGTCCTCATGCAGGGCTGGGTTGTTGTGTCTCAAAGCGTGGCCTTCTCCTCCTGCGCCACCCTCCTCCTGTTCCATCACGTGTGCTGCTGCTGGGTTAGCGTTACCGGTCCCTTTTCCTGGAACCTCTTATATGTATTACATTTATGACTGCATGCCGACAAAAAGCATGTTACCTGTGCAAAGAAAACAGACATTTCCCGCATTTAAAAGACAGTTTTCCCTTTGAAACTTTAAAATCGATTTTCTCAAAAACTATAAGCTCTTTTTGCTAAAAAAAATTTTTCCTCTTGTACCCACTCCCAAGGTGCACATACCCTGTAAATTTGGGGTATGTAGCATATAAGGAGGCTTTACAAAGCACGAAAGTTCGGGGTCCCCATTGACTTCCATTATGTTCGGAGTTCGGCCATGTTCGGCCTGAACCCGAACATCTAGATGTTCGCCCAACACTACACGTGACCCGTTCGGCCAATCACAGCGCTAGCCGAACGTTCGGGTAACGTTCGGCCATGCGCTCTTAGTTCGGCCATATGGCCGAACAGTTTGGCCGACACCATCAGGTGTTCGGCCGAACCCGAACATCACCCGAACAGGGTGATGTTCTGCAGAACCCGAACAGTGGCGAACACTGTTCGCCCAACACTATTCACAACCCTGACAGAGCCATCTACCCTCAGCACAACTTTAAAAAGCGACCCAAGTACCTGGACCTGAAACATTGTAAAATGGACCTCCACATAAGGGAGGTTCGTAATACAGTTTGCCATTGGGGGGGCCGGGGTTTAGGGTAAGCATCATTACTTTCTTACGGATGGCTACTCCTCTAGCCCCTCATCCTTAAAGTGCATCAGAGATAAACTTTCATCCATTGCATAATTGTGTTCCTTTCATAAAATTTATAGGGCATTCTTTAAACCAAATACTTTTTTTGTTTTGTTTTAATACGCTAATTCCCTTTAAACTAAACAAGCCTCGCCCACAGCTTCTCCAGAGAACCTTGGCACTCTCAGCCTTAGTAGCAAGGACTTATGGGAGCTCAGTCTGGGCAGGAGGAGGAGGAGGTTGCTAGCCAGAGATTTTAGAGGCAGAGAGGAGGAGGGAGTAGGAGAGGGGAGTAACATTTTCACGGGTTGAGGGCTGGAGATACAGATCAGCTTGCCTGTGTGTAATGTGACAAACAGAACATGGCTGCCCTCATTTTATCACAGGAATAAATAATCATAAACTGTTGAAGCTGTTTGCAGCTAGATTTGCTGAGTAAACTATCTAAACTTTAGATAAGATATATAGAAAAGTTACTTGTTATAGTTAGTTTTTGATCTCGGATCCGTTTTAAAGGAAACCTGAGATTTCCTGAGAGTAATTTGCAAGATTTTTATTTACCTGGAGCCCAATGAAGTCAGTGGGCTCCATTGCTGTCCTTCCTGGCCGCTCCGTTCTCCCACTCTGAGGTCTTATAGATTGCCCAGTTGCGCTGTTATGCACATGCATGGCCCGGGCCTCATGCCCCCAACGGGAGCAGACAGGGGTGTGCATGCGGCTGCGCACATGCATGCTCAAAAGAGCACAACTGGCCTGCGATTGGCCAAACTACCAGTGCTCAGAACTGGAGAATGGAGCAGATGGGGAGGTTGGCGATGGAGCCCACAGTCCTCATGGGGCCGGAGGAAGCCCCAAGTAAGTATAAATCATGAAATTACATTGGTTTCAGGTACACTTAGCCATGTTCCCCAGGGAGCAACCACAGTTTGACGCTTCATCGGTGTTGCACACTCTCAGTGACTGCAATGCATGCTGGGAGATGTTGTCTGTTGATATGAAATTCAACCTGTGTTTTGCTCTGATCCACTCTGAGCACCTCTTCCCACTTCATGGTACAGGATTTCTCATGTGCTTCTCTATTCCTCTGGATCTCCCTTTCCTAAATCTATGTGACACTCACCAATTTTAGAATCTTCAAACACAATCTAAAAACTCATTTAAAGCAAAGCTTATAATCTGATTCAAGCCATTTCACTTCGAGACTGTTAATTGGCCATTGTTGTTTCTTCAAAATGTATGCATGCATCCCTTCTCTCTCTAGACTGGACAGGGCCTTCTTTTCAATTTTTGGTACTGTCATATTTAACTGCACCTATCTATCTATCTATCTATCTATCTATCTATCTATCTATCTATCTATCTATCTATCTATCTATCTATCTATCTCTCTCTCTCTCTATCTATCTATCTATCTATCTATCTATCTATCTATCTAACTATCTATGTTTGTCTATCTATCTCTCGAAATCAAGTGTTCTAAAGGTACATACACATGTCGGATTTTCGCAAACGACCCGTCGTTTGGATGTTTGAAAGACCGGTCGTTTGCACCTGAAATCGGGCGTGTGTACAGTCTGTCGTTCAGCTGATAAGACTGGACTTGAGCGATCTGCTTGGCAGATCGCTCAAGTCCAGTCTTATCAGCTGAACGACAGATTGTACACACGCCCGATTTGACGTGCAAATGACCGGTCGTTCAAACGTCCAAACCATGGGTCGTTTGCGAAAATCCGACGTGTGTACGAGCCTTAAAGCCCCATACACACGCTCAGGAGCGGTCTTTTATGCAGCACAATTGTTGAAAAACTTTTGTTGTGAAACAAGTTAAAACAACCAAAAAAAGTTGTTTGCTATTGTTCAAACAACTGATAAGACTGATAAGATGTCAATGAAACTGTTGAACAATAGCAAACAACAGTTTTTTGGTTGTTTAAACTTGTTTCACAACAAAAGTTGTTTGATAAATGTGCTGCATAAAAAACTGCTGTTAAGCGTGTGTATGGGGCTTAACAGTTGATCCATTTAACCAGCAGCTATATTGATCCAGTGATTTTCTAGCTTCAACTTCTACCCTCTAGGTGAATTGCTAAATGTAATTTAGCATTGCTTTTTAATAGAGGGCTCTTTGGTCTCTTTAAAAGCGGACTTGAAGATGTTTTTGTAAACCGGCCCTCAACAATCCTACGTTTCCCCGCCGTAGTGCAGTTTCGGTTTCACTGACTGAGAAGTCGACGTCCACTGCACCTGTGTGGCCATGGCCGCGCGCATCCTCATCCTCATCCGAGGTCGGCAAGCTGCCAGCGGGGGACTGGAGCAGCAGTGGGTGACTATGAGGGCACAGGATGGCTGCATGGGGCTGGTAGAAGCCCCAGGTAAGTGAAACTCATTTTTTTATTTTGCTTGGACATTCCCTTTAAGCAAGTATGCAGCTAATCCAGTCACATTTGTCATAGACATCTGATCTGCATTCTTGTTAGGGTCTATGGCTTAGTATTTTAGGCAGAAGATCAGCAGTATAGCCTGGCAATGTGCATTATTTAAAAGGAAATAAATATGCCAGCCATTATATCTGTCTCACCAGGATACCCTTTAAGGCTCCAGCTTGGATATGGAGTTCGTTTTTTAACTCTGTACAATACAAAATAACATTGCACTGGATCACTGGGTCCCTGGTTCGAATCTGGGTAAGGACATTATCTCCACCAAGTTTGTATGTTCTCCCCATGTCTGCATGGGTTTCCTCTGGGCACTCTGGTTTCCTCCCACATCTGAAAAACATACAGATGCATTAATTGGCTTTCCCTATTCAGGGTGTGTACCAGGCTTTACCCCCCAAAAATTGACCTCAGACTGCTGGGCATATTACAATAGTGATTGTACGCCCCTCTGAGAAACCGTTAATGACAAAACGATACTCTCTGTAAAGTTTTGAGCAAAATGATAGCATTGTTAAATTAAAAAAAAACAACTAATTATTATATTGTCAGTAAATAGAACAGGAATTTCATAAAACTGAAAGTGAATGCATTCTCTCATCACTAGTCAATGCCATCCACTTGAGCTTCATCAACAAGCCTCAGGGGAACAAGAATTCCTTCCCATTAAGGAACTGAACAAGTCACTTATCTTCCTGTGAATCAGTACATGAACACTAGTAATCATGCCGTCCATGGGGAAAGCCGGCTGACCTTGTAAACCACTAAACCTTTGTGTTGTCTTCCTCCTGCAGAATGCAAGCGCTATTCAGATATCTCACAGGCATCTCATCTTACTGTGGCGACTTTTCACACAAGACACTAAAGCAACCTCGCACAGAAAACCACCAAAACCCTGGCTTGCCCAAACTCCGGCCTGCCCAAACTACGACCTGCCGACCTTGACCTTAAAGGAGAACAGTTCTTGGACACAAAGTCATTCCTATGTCATATCAAGTAATAGATTTCTATTGAGTAATGAAATTTGCAACCTAAAACCTGACTATACCCTGAACTGACCAACTGCCTGACAGCCCATGTTTATAAAGCACCCCTGAACTGGGTTTTGAACAATATACTTTTCATGCTGTTTAATTTGGGGTGCTGTGACATATGTCACAGCACTATCCTCCTCCCACTCCAGCACCACCTGTGTCCCCCGCTCTGCTCAGCCTTTAATTATGAGAGTGGAGGAAGTGGCAGTTCTTCCTCCTCTCTGCCTGTCCTTAGTTCTGCCCCCTACACTCATAGCTTATAGTTCCTGATATGTGTTACTGCACACAGCGTGCAGATGAGCTGCACTGTGTGTGGGTTTGTGGTAATTGAGATCAGAACAATAGTGTACTAATAGTTAACTGTATTATTACACTATCATTCTGACCTCAATTACCACTAGTCCGCACACAGCGCTGCTTTCTTGTGCACTGTGTGCAGTAACACATATCAGGAACTATAAGCTATGAGTGGAGGGGGCGGAACTAAGGACGGGCAGAGAGGAGGAAGAACTGCCACTTCCTCCCCGCCCATCATCAACGTTCTGCTCAAGTCAAATATTACGGCTGAGTAAAGCGGGGGGGGGGAAGGTGCTGTGACATTTTTCACAGCACCACAAATAAAATACTGTAGTATGAAAAGTATATTGTTCTAAACCCTGTTCAGGGGTACTTTACACAGGAACTTTACGGAGTCAAACATGATGAATAAGATTATTTATTTTTTACAACATTACTTTACATTTACTAATTATAAATTATTTAGTCTGTGACTGGGGCGTTTCTAGGGTCCTTGGAGATCGGGGGCACCAGGTGGGGAGGTGGGCGTGGCCATGAGGTGAGTGGGCGTGGCCATGGGTGGGGCCAAATGTACATGAACTTAGCAGCGGTGTAAGCTACAGATAACGGGCCTGCCCATCGAAATATTGGATGGAGCCCCCTGTCCTTTATTTAGATAATTTACAATCAGTATAGGCATAGATCAAAGATGTATATGCACATACAATTTTGATTGGTCAATCACTGACCCCCAATTTTACCACCCCCGTGCAGTAAGTGGGCCAACAGACAATGAATTTTATGAACAGAGCTAAAATTTGCTAATCAAAATTGTATGTGTGTACCAGGCTTTACAGCTAATACTGTACATACTGAAAGTAGCAGGGATCAGCATACAATATAGCTGGTTTACAATCAGTAAAGGCACAGAGTAACACCTTACACTGTACACACTGGAGGTAAATCAGCACACAGTGCAGGCACTAGAGAACAACGTATACTGTACATACTGTAGGCAGCAGAATTCAGCACACTGCAGCTAGCGTGCCAAAAATATGAGGATCACGTTGTGCGGCGTGCTTATCGCGCCGCACCAAAAAATGGGTGGGCCATGGACCAGACTATAGGTGTGGTAACGGGTGGAGACAAATTTACATGAACCTAGCAATGGTGGGACATTAGATTATGACAGTGGTGGCGAACCTTTTGGAGGCCGAGTGCCCAAACTGCAACCCAAAAGTCACTTGTCACTTACCGGTATCTATCGCAAAGTGGCAACAGCAATTTAAACTAAATACTGTACAAACGTTTTAACTCATACATGAACATTATGGAAAATCCAAGTTGAAAATGAACTGTGAAGATAAACAATTTCATCCATCCTGCTCCTGAAAAATGTATTCAGTTTTTTAGAACCTGCCAGTTTTATTTTCTGTTTTAAAACGCTAAAAAAAGTAGGTTTAATGCTATTGTCTCATATGATAAGGATTCAGCTTTTCCCATAGTCTCGCAGTTAGCAATCATGTGACCCCCAACAAGACAAATTCAGCAATCATGAGGCCTCCAACAAATCATGAGGCCCCCAACAAGACAAATTCAGCAATCATGAGGCCCCCAACAAATCATGAGGCCCCCAACAAGACAAATTCAGCAATCTTGAGGCCCCCAACAAATCATAAGGCTCCCAACAAGACAAATTCAGCAGTCATGAGGCACATAAATAGACAGCATTTCACATAAATAGGCAGAATGCCCCCTTAATATGGTACCCCCCAAGTTAGGTAGTGAGTGACAGGGACCCCCAGGTTAGCTAGTGAGTGACAGGCGCCTCCAGTTAGGTAGTGAGTGACAGGGACCCCGATAGTGAGTGACAGGGAGCCCCTTTAGGTAGTGAGTGAGTGCCAGGGAGCCCCTTTAGGTAGTGAGTGAGTGCCAGGGAGCCCCTTCAGGCAGTGAGTGAGTGCCAAGGAGCCCCTTCAGGCAGTGACTGAGTGCCAGGGAGCCCCTTCAGGCAGTGAGTGAGTGCCAGGGAGCCCCTTCAGGCAGTGGGTGAGTGCCAGGGAGCCCCTTTAGGCAGTGAGTGAGTGACAGGGAGGCTCTTTAGGTAGTGAGTGAGTGCCAGGGAGCCCCTTCAGGCAGTGAGTGAGTGACAGGGAGCCCCTTTAGGCAGTGAGTGAGTGACAGGGAGCCCCTTTAGGCCGTGAGTGAGTGACAGGGAGGCCCCTTTAGGCAGTGAGTGAGTGACAGGGAGCCCCTTTAGGTAGTGAGTGACAGGGATCCCCTTTAGGCAGTGAGTGAGTGACAGGGAGCCCCTTTAGGCAGTGAGGGAGTGACAGGGAGCCCCTTTAGGTAGTGAGTGAGTGCCAGGGAGCCCCTTTAGGCAGTGAGTGAGTGACAGGGAGCCCCTTTAGGTAGTGAGTGAGTGACAGGGAGCCCCTTTAAGCAGTGAGTGAGTGACAGGGAGCCGGGCCCCTTTAGGTAGTGAGTGAGTGACAGGGAGCCCCTTTAGGCAGTGAGTGAGTGACAGGGAGCCGGGCTCCTTTAGGTAGTGAGTGAGTGACAGGGAGCCCCTTTAGGTAGTGAGTGAGTGACAGGGAGCCCCTTTAGGTAGTGAGTGAGTGACAGGGAGGCCCCCCTCCTCTAGCCGCCGCCGCTCCCCCCTCACCTGGCAGTGTAGTCAGACCTCAGGATCAGCGGCGACCCGACCAGTAGTACGAGCGGGCGCCGGATGTATCAGTGCGGGCGCTGGGTCCTAGTGCCCGCACGATTGGTCGCCGGCTCGCCGCCTGATCCTGAGGTCTGAGTGACGCGGCGGCGGCGGCTGGAGGGAGCCGCTGACAGAGGGGGTGGCGGCGCGAAGAGATCCGTGGCACCCCAGGACAGATTGGGGGCACGTGCCCCCCCCCCCCAAAAAATAGGGCTAGCGACGCCCCTGGTCTGTGATTGCCCATTGTTAAATCTTTCCTCAACCTGAATTACATTTAGAAATATATTACTGGTGGCAACATCTTTACTGCTGGCAAGGTACATTACTGCAGAATGTTTGCTTACTGTGTGTTTCAAAAGCAGAAATAACACCTGGGGGCTTCCCCCACCCCCCCCCCCCCGCCGATCCAGTACTGGGAGCTGTCCTTTAAACTAGCCACAGAATCCACAGAAAACCATGTAAAATGTAGCATATGTGTGCCATAGGCCCATACGAAAGGGGGTGTGTCCCAGACTGACCTGGACTACCAGTGCGCAGGAACTTCCCTGGGATCTGGGTAGAAAAGCACTAATGTGGTCACATGACTTTGAAGACTAAAACTATAATAAGGCCACTGTAAATACTAATTTTAAAGAAAACAATTAGTCATGCATGGGACTAGTGGAGAATTTGCAATGACTTTATTTCAGCTTTATTCTGCTAAAACATTAGGGCATGGTGTTATCATATTCATAAAAACATTGCAATCAGCATAAATGAATGGGAAAAAAACTACATTAAATTAAAACGAACAGTATAATGAAGTGATTTGAATGAATACGTTAAATAAATGGATGCACAAAATCAACCAGCTCATGAAAAATGTCACAGTGCTTAGCACTTGCTTAGTTACAGTTCTAAATGATGTGCGCAGTACACACAAGACTGTACTCATTTACATAATGTCTTTATGACTAATATGTAGGTCATTTGTAAAAAAAAAAACTTTACATCTATATTGTAGCTGACTAGGAGGATATATGAGTGCCACATATGTGCAACTATTGCATACCTCTCAACTTTTTGAAATGAGAAAAGGGACACTTAAGCCACACCCCTGCCACACCCCTGATCATGCCCCCGTCAACCTAAAAAGATTTCATAAGAAAAATATGTTGTTTTGTAATTCACAACACACTGGTACTTTCTATCCTGGTTCATTTTCCTTCATATTAACATTTAGAATTAGTAATATATCAATTTAAAGGATGGGAATAAAGTTTAGAGTCAATCAAACACATTTTTTAGTAGAGAAATATATATATATTTACATAGAAAGAGGGACAAATGAGGAGGAAAGAGGGACAGAGGTCAGGGCTCCCAAAGAGGGACTGTCCCTCCAAAAGAGGGACAGTTGGAAGCTATGGATACGGAGATGACCTCCGGGTTTCAGAAGACGTTCCCAGTGACCTTGCGCCCAAAGTTACAGATTGCCGAGCAAGCTCATGGTGAACCAGAACTCCTAGGAGTGTGTAAGGGAGCAAAAAAAAACCAACAACCTGTATAATCCAAAAATACCTTGTTTTAAGAAGGCAAACTTTTGTCTTGTAGCCAAGATTAAGACAGGCTAATGGAAAGGCATTGTGGTGGAAAACAACCGTACCAAATATTCAATAGGGCAGTATTGCTGCCTGATATTTGAGCAGCATGTAACAAGGATCCTGCTGATGCAGAGATGGAGCCTGGGACGTGAGCTTCCTTGAGTTATATACAAGTGCGTCTGGGCGAGTACAGCTGCCCCTGTGCAATAAGCCGGTGCCGCTCGTGTACTATTGGCTCTGTGCTACTGCGCAGGTGTGGCTGTACTCATTCAGGTGTAGGATGGCCATGCTTGTGCATGAGCAAGGTGGTGATTTTCAGGAGGGTCCCGACCAGTGTCGGTAGGGCTGAGGAGGACACGAGAAGCCTCTGGAAGATTCAGTGGCTTCCCTCAAGCCAGGTATCTGTTTTTTGGCCCAGGTTTGCTTTGGGGTTACTTTAATTGCGAAGGCCAAACAAGTATTGCACCTTATTCTTTAAACCTCAGGAGTGTCAAGCTCAAATACAAAGTGGGCCGAATTTGAACACTGGGAACAAGTTGCAGGCCAACCTCAATATCTTGTGGCCACCTCCCTCACTTATACAGTTCCCTGGTGCCTACTGGCTCCCCCTCCCACCCCTATACAGTTCCCTGGTGGATAGGGCCTCCCTCCCCTATACAATTCCATGGTGGCTAGGGACTCCCTCCCCTATACAGTTCCTTGGTGTCTAGTGCCCCCCTCCCCATACAGTTCCCTGGTGTCTAGTGCCCCCTCCCCATACAGTTCCCTGGTGTCTAGTGCCCCCCTCCCCATACAGTTCCCTGGTGTCTAGTGCCCCCCTTCCCATACAGTTCCTTGGCGTCTAGGGCTTTCCCCCTTTCTCCCTCCCCGACCCCCATATGGCATCCCCGGTGTTCTAGGGCTTTACTTCCAACATAACTTACCTGAAGGGTCTAGAGTGGGCCAAACATAATGCAAAGTGGGGAAACCACTTGGGGGCCATATTTGATGACTCTGAGGGCCAAATTTGGCCCATGGGCTGGAGTGTGACATGTATGCTCTACCACAATTAGGTTTGCCAAGTCAGCAGGTGAAATGAATGGTATGATGATAACACAGACTCTTTTTCCTGATCTGATCTAGTAACATTTGATGGGTTTTGCATGCTGCTGAAGTCTGTTTTCCACAGTGCATCTCCTTACTTATAAATGACAGTAGTTGTGGAAGTTGACTCTGAAGTCACCGGTAAGAGATTTGATCTTCATTATCACAGAATCGATTGCTGACTACGGCTATCCATTACTCCAGTCTCAGGAGACTCCTGAGGGATAAGAGTGAATGTTAACCGCTTCTCATCTGCCTGTCTAATCTCCTGGTTACTTTGTGCTCCTGTCTGGAAGTGGTTACTGCTGACTGGATAAGACTGGATACTAAAATAATCTGAGGGTCATTTTACACTTAATCAGTTGCTCTGTTATAACTGAAAGAAAACTGATTTTCAAAGTAATGCCCATGTTTTCCTATGGCACCGTTTACACTTAAAGAGAGTCTGAAGCAACATTAAAAATCGCTTTTTACCTTATAATAAACATGGGCACGTTTGCCCCTGCTAAAACGCCACTATCTCGCGGCAGAACGAGGGGTCTTACCCCCCAAATCCCCTCCGTGGTGTCCGGGGATCGCTTCCTGTTGAGGCAGGGCTAATGGCCGAAGCCCTGCCTCTCGGGGCGCCTATCAGCGCTGATCGCCACCTCTCCCCCGCCCCTCTCATTCTTCCTTCACTGAGAGGGGCGGGGGAGAGGCGGAGATCCACCGCTGATAGACGCGCATGGAGGCAGAGCTACAGCCGAAAGCTCTGCCTCCATCAGCAGCAAAATCTACGACCAACTTGGTCGTGGATTTTGCAGGGGGGGGGGGGGGTATTTGGCGTTTTAGCAGGAGCAAACGTGCCCATGTTGATTATAGGGTAAAAGGCCATTTTTAATGTCGCTTCAGAGTCTCTTTAACGCTTTTTAACTGAAAGCTTCTTCCCAATGCACTGCTGTGGAAATAATGCGTACCAACACGCACTAACGTGTACTAACACACACTAACGCATACCAACTGATTAAGTGTAAAAGGGGCCTTAGACTACCACAACTGAACTGTTACAAATATTTAAATCTCCACTTTGAAATCATCATCTGTGAGACGCAGCTGCTTCCCTGCTTAGTTTCATGCTCTTGTCTATGAAGTCAATAAATCTCAAGACTCTAAATTCAATGTCATCATGCTGAGAGGTGTCTTAAAAGAGAAACTTTAGCTAAATGGGAAAAAAAATCAATAAATTGCAAAATGAGAAGTTAACAAATAGAAGAGAGATCAAGAAATGATATTTGCCATGTAATTTGTTTATATTGTTTGATCCACAATCATCCTGCACGTCATCATCTTTTCTACTGGCAGACATGAAAAAAACTAGACAGCACCAACCGCCATTATTTAAAATATATAAAGGTTGTTTCTTTATAGCTATACATACATAGCTTCCAACTGTCCCTCTTTTGTAGGGACAGTCCCTCTTTGGGGACCCTGTCCCTCTGTCCCTCTTTCTTCCCCATCTGTCCCTCTTTCAGGACTAATGTACAGATCTGTCTAAATATATGTATTTTTCTACTAAAAACTTTATTTCCATCCTTTAAATTGATATACAGTATTTCTTATATTCAAATGTTAATATGAAGAAAAATGAACAGGGATAGAAATGACCAGTGTGGTTTGAATTATGAAACAACATAATTTTCTTATGAAATTCTTATGGTATGCGTGACTAGGGGTGTGTCGGGGGTGTGATTAAGAGAGTGGCAGGGGTGTGGCTTAAGTGTCCCTCTTTCTTTTCTCAAAAAGTTGGGAGGTGTGCTGTAACTTCCTTTTGGGGCAGAACATTACAAGGCACTGCAGGATCCTAGGAGACATATTACTCCTTACGTTATTTAGCTTTCTTCCAATAAAAGAACGTGCTGCACCTGTATAAGAGGACCTGCTGGCTCATTATGGGAAGCCCATGTGATGCTAAGTAAGTTTCCACTCCACTTATACAGATCAACCGTAGTCTATATATAGTACACTAGGTACAGTTTTTATCTTACTTTTGCTCCTGGTAGTCCTACTCCTAAACACTGTGTGACTGAATCTAATTAGACATGGAAGAAATACGCAGGCTTAGTGTCACGCCTGAGTGCATGGCCTTCTCATCTCAAAACTCTATGAAGTGTTTTCACAGCTGAAGCCCAAACCCAGTACATTCCAGCCTCATCCACACCTTCCTTCTAGATATTCCATCGGGTCCTGCTGTGTCCCCTCATTCTGCAGGCATCTCATTTCATCTGAGAGAACTGTGACATAATAAGGCAGTATAGTATTTTGTAGTGCCGTTTCAGGAGAGGGTCCGCAAGTTTATTTTTGCCCCTGTACAAAAACTCCAGATCCTGCTTAATTGAACAGGTTCTTGTCCTCCATAATTGATCAAGTTACCAGGTATAAAGTCTGAGAGGCAAATTAAAGAGGAACTTTAACCCAGGATTGAAATTCATTCAAATGAGTAGCCGATATCACGTGTTCCACAGGAAGTCATTACTCTTTCTTGAATAGATCATTAGGGGCGTCTTATATGGCTAATATTGTGGTGAAACCCCTCCCACAGTGTGATGTCAGGGCCATGGCTGTGACAGTTTTCTGTTTGTGAACCAAGTTGCATTGTGGGAAATAACGACTGTTACCAACTGACAAGCAAGCAAAATATATATAATTTTTGCCCCTACTACTATCTTTCGGTAAAGTTCCTCTTAACTGCTAGAAGGGTCATTCTCTGAAGTATTATGCTGGGAATACACGGGTCGACCCCCGACGCGTCCCCGCTTGTCCCCGCCGCCGTCCGGATCCATTCCCGCTCGTCTCCGCGGGCGCTTGCTTATCTTCTGCTCGATTCCCCGCTATTGTCCGCCAGCAGGGATCGAGCGGAGAATCTATCCGGCGGGTCATCGGACCTGTCGGATATTATCAATCGAGCCATCGGCTCGATTGATAAGCCTGCCTCGACCCCGTGTATGCCCAGCATTAGGCTCAGAATTCCAGACAAAGTAGAAGCAGTGCACATAATTCACACAGAATAGGAGAAATAGCACTTTTCTGGCAGCACTGTTGATCTACAAAGTGCATCACAATAAAGGCCTGGATCCTCGACGTCATGATCTTGTGGAAAATGGCTGAAAAGTGTCAGTAGATAAACTACTTGACCCATCAGTAGATCTTCATATTTCTGTTCTTGGAGCTAAAGCAGAACATGATGTGAACGAGTACCTTTCTAGCAGCTGAGAGCAAGCGTCTAACCAGAAGAAGGAGATGGCTTTGGTGTGACCATTTGTTGGTGGAAATAATGGTGGTGGTGTGATGGTTTGAACACTTGTGTGTCACTAAAACTATAGTTTTTATGCTGTTGCTATGGAAAATGGGGAGGAACTGGACTCGCTCTTCATGATTATATTTTTTTCCGTACTTTGCACCCCTTCCCTCTACCCACACTAGACCCAACTGCATAATGTACTGAGATATACTGTAATCTAGTTTCCAGAGTGGTGTCCTTTCACAACCTATTCATCTGAGTACTGGAGAGCTGGTACTGTAAGTTCTGCCATTTCAGTGACTGATTCAGTTGTAAGTCATGTCAAAGAGTGGGCAGGACCTGCAAAACACTTTTTGGTACAAATCAGAATGTACTCTATGATCTGCTTTTTCAAAGGTCAAGATTTCACGGGTAGGTGATTGGAGTAAGGTTTATTGTGATGTCCCTGTACAAAAGTAAGAGTTCTCTTCATCTAATTATTCTCCAGGTAAAGTTCTACTAACTGCCACTTATTTATTATGGTGGGCACAAGCCCCGCCCCCAAGGTGCTGCCTCCTCTATTCTTCTACAGATGGAGTCTTCAACATCATACAGCCTTGGTCCTGGGAGCTGTCCCCAGCTAAGGGTTACAGGGTAAATCTGTTCACTTTGTGGAGAGCTGTTAGAAATCAATATTTGGGAAAATCTTACAAACCTGGAAATGTTAAGAGTTCAACTCAAAACGGATTTATACTTTTCTCACCCCTTGGTACACTTTCCTGTGGTGCCACCTTTACATGCAGCAGCCACCACCCATTTCATGTGCACCCCACACTTTTATGTGTGAAATCCACGTACAGAAACCTTTTTTCATGTACAGCTCTCTTGGCCATCAGCTCTCCTCATCTATGTAGCTTCACATTTGCAGCTTCCTCTTTTGTATGCAGCAGTTTCTCTTCCACATCCAGCCACGCCCCCAGGCAGCTGCTGCATTAGGCCCGAGCCTGTGTGGCCTTCCCAAAAATCCTGGCCTTGGTGCACTTAACATGACTGCTCACATATACTGTATGTTTTTTGTCCCATGTCGTGTTACACATCGGTTCTCTATAAATAACAGCATTTACTTCTCAGCTTCCTGGCTTTCTGTCTTGTTTGAGTATACATTTGGAAAAGGTTTACAAAGACATACAAGCTAAAGCATTTCCTGAATTTTTACTTTAAAAAGGTTTGCTCGTCTTTCGTCCAGTCCCTAATGGCAATTTCCTTGCATGCGTCAGATTGTTTCCCAGCACAGCCAGCTAGCAAACAAAATAATCCAATTTTGGGAGGCCGCCTTGATTCGCCGGAGCAATGTGTCGGAAGGGTTTTGCCCTTTATGCATGTGGCATTTCTGATCGCTTGTCACTCTGTTTTTATGGACGGCAGTTCCATGCCGAAAACTGTTTTGATTAACTGGTTACATTTGCTTTGTGAGAGGCATAAAATGTAAATGGCTTTCTTTTTAAATGTCATACAAGATGGCATTGCTCAAACTGTCACATTAAAAACTCCAGCAACAATGACAGGAATGTAAACAAAACTTGTCTCTCTTTGATTGCTATTAAAAACATTTAAAGTGAACCTGAACTGAGTAAAGTTATTTAAAATAAACACGTGATCTAACTGTAAAATCAGGAATCGTTTATTTCGCCAAGCATGACTGGGTCATGCACGGAATTGGGTTTGGCACAGTACATTTGGCTCAGAAGAGACATAAATCAATAACATAGATAAGCAACAGGAGCAGAAATTTACAGTTACACATGTCAGTAGCAGACGGTTACTTGCATTTCAATAACATTTACATTTTACTTTACATTTGAATTTCCAGTTAACATACTAGAGCAGCAGTTGGCTCTGTCCGTGACAGTTCTATATGTCGTGGGGGGTGCCCTGATGGAAGTATGTGGAGGGAGTTCAGGAGGCTGACAGCTGAGGGGAAGAAGGAGTTACTGTGCCTAGCCGTCTTTGTGTAGATGGCCCGAAGCCTCCGTCCCAATGGCATCGGACTGAAGTAGCAGTGGCCCGGGTGAGAGGGGTCGTTGGCGATCTTCAGGGCCCTCGATCTCAGTCTTTTGTTGTGTAGGAGGGCAAGTGAGGGGAGAGGTCTCCCAATGACCCTCTCCGCCGCCCTGATGACCCTCTGAAGTAAGTGCCTGTCGCTGGCGGTTGCGCCAGCGTACCAGACCAGGATGGATGAGCAGAGGATCGACTCAATGGTAGCGGAGTAGAAGTTGGTCAGAATCTCTTGGGCCATGCCAAACTTCCTCAGCTGGCGGAGGAAGTACAGTCTCTGATGGGCTTTTCTCTGTATTGCAGTGATATTGGGCCTCCAGGTGAGGTCACTGGAGATTGTAGTGCCCAGGAGGCGAGCGCAGGGTACTCTTGCCACCTCCGTACCATCGATGTGAATTGGGGGTGGGGTGGAAGCAGACCTTCTGAAGTCAACAATTAGTTCTACAGTTTTTGCGGTGTTAAGTACCAGCCTGTTCTCCTTGCACCAGAGGGAGATTCTCTCCACCTGCTGACAGTACTCCTGGATATTGTCCTTGGTGATGAGTCCAATGATAGTAGTATCGTCGGCGAACTTGATGACCTTAACTAAGTCTGCCCTGGATCTGCATTTGTTTGTGTAAAGGGAGAACAGCAGTGGAGACAGGACGCATCCTTGAGGCGCGCCTGTGTTCGTGGTCATACTTCGTGAACTGATGTCCCCCAGCCTGACGACTTGGGTCCTGTTGGTGAGAAAGTCTGTGATCCAAAGTCGTAGGCTTGGGTGCACTCCCAGTGCAGCTAGTTCTTCCTGCAGAATGCGTGGACAGATGGTGTTAAACGCCGAGCTGAAGTCCAAGAGTAGTATTCTGGCGTACGTGTCCGGTCTATCCAGGTGGTCATAGATAGATTCAAGGCAGATGTTTACTGCGTCATCAGTGGACCGGTTTGCCCTATACGCGAACTGATAGGGATCCAGAAGGGGCAAGGTGGAGAGTTTGAGGTTGGATAGAACTGCTCGCTCCAGGGTTTTCATTATGACGGACGTAAGGGCCACTGGTCTAAAGTTGTTAAGCTCGGAAACCCCTTGTTTCTTAGGGACAGGGATGATGGTCGACCTCTTGAAGCAGGCGGGGACCTTCCCTTCTCTTAGTGACTTGGTGAAAATGGCGGAGAGGATGGGAGAGAGTTGCCTGGCGCAGGTTTTCAGGCAGGCTGGAGTCACTCCGTCAGGGCCAGGGGCTTTCCTGATGTTTAGTGTTGACAGGAGTTTCAGGACATCATCCTCTCCCACCGCTGGAGAGAGGGGTGGACTCGTGAGGTTCTCCCCGGTGCATGGAGGTGGAGTGTGAGGTTCCAGGTGCTCCCCCAATTCTTCCTGTCTCTCAAACCTGCAGTAGAACTTTCCGAGTTCTTCGGCTAGTTCTGGGCTGGGTGATGCGTGTTGAGGGGGAGGCTTGTAGTTGGTGGCAGTCTTAAGCCCCTTCCACACAGCCCGTGAGTCGTTTGAGCGCAGGTTTTGTTCCATCCTCTCAGCATATTCCCCTTTGGCGGCCCTCAGTTCCCGATTAAGGTCATTCCTCGCCCTTCTGTAGTCTTCCAGGTTGCCAGACTTGTGTGCGACTTCCTTCCGCCTCCGGAGTTGCCTCCCCATCAGTTCCTCTCAGAAGCTCATCATTTTCTTCTTACAATGCCTTCCAGTTCTGACTAGATCTAGTCAGACTTGTCTCTCGGGAAGCTGAAAGCATTTAAGTACCCCTGAACTGAGAGGGGGTTTGATTAATATATGTGCCGTTGTTTGAATGGTGCTGTGACATATGTCACATGGCATGTGACATATCACTGCACCATTCTCTTAGTCCACTGCCCCCAGGGGTCCCTGTTCTAGTCAGACAAAATCTTTGACTGACTAGATTGTTAAATATGGGTGGGGAGCAAAGGGCAGTTTTCCTCCCCGGTCACGCCTCCTTTTACCACCAACGTTTTAAGACCTGTCAACTCTATCATTCCACCGCCGTGTCCTCTTGTACCAGCCGGCATCTCCAGTGCTATGACCCTGACCCGGAAGTACTTTCGGATAACTTCGGTCCATAGTGATGAAGATGCTTGCAGATACGGTGGACATGGCAGCGAATTAGGAGAGCTGACAAGGCGGATAAGACATCGAAAAAATCCAGGAATAGGTGAGTTGTCTGATGGTGCTTTTTTTGCAGGTATAAAATATTGGTACAGGAGTAAGGCTCTTTTTCACTATATCAGTTGTCAGTTATAACTGAAAGTACAACTGATGTGCAAGGTAATATCCATGTTTCCCTACGGCTCAAGTGTTATTACTGGTTAACAGAAAGTGCTGACCCAAAAACTGTTACGGGGTTATCGCCATTTTTAAAATGGAGGCCCGAAACTGTTCGCATGTTCTGATTGGACATGCTACGAGATGTCGGGCTGTCGAGGTCAATGGAGTGCACGGTGGTAAGAACGACAATATCTGGACAAATGACGAACCCCCCAGCGCTGTCCCAACTAATGTAAAATGTTCCCGTCCAGTAAGGCATATGTTAAAAGTAAATAAACTTACTCATGAGACATTCTTCGTTCAGTTGCCAAAACCTTAGAAATCTTTATTACTTGTACAAGGACTTTCTAACAGCCAGCATATAGAGTCTATCTCTAACACAGGCCCAGCATAGCAGTAGAAAGTAAGTTTTTTCCTGCATGCATTGGCCTTTTAAAGCCTAATTAATATGATAAAATATTCCTCCTTTTGGGCAGTTCTTTCTGGTAAAAGTCCAACCAGCATGTTCAGTTCGCCTTTGCAGGTGGGGTCACTTGACTCCTCTTTGTCCTGAAAATCAGCCTTTCAAGGAAGTCCCCTGTAACAATATTCTTGCTTTCGTTTTCCTTCAAAGACAAACCCACTTTCGTTTCTCTGAAATGATCTCATAGCCAAGTGGATATTTTTCCAGGATGAAATATCCAGTTTAAACTGCTTCTGCTCAAGGAATTCTTCGTGCTTGGTACAAAATGACACTGGGGGGAGGTTTGGAGGTTGTTCTGGAATTTCACTGTGAAAGACATAGGAGACTGCACAGTATATGGTTCAAAAACATATATAACATATATTCAATGGTATCGTGATAACTCCTTGGTTAACAATAATCCTATTACTTAAAGTGTCACTCTAACACAATAATCTAATCTTGTGCATGTGGACTATATAGTCACATAGGTTACACAGGATATACAGAATATACATAAAGATTAACAGATTAATTATAAAATTCTTTCCACATTTCCCTCCTGTTTATAATTAATACTGTGGGTTGTGGCTTGATTATATATGTGTTATAAAAAGAATATTTACATTCACATTTCTATGCTTATGCTTACTTAAACCTCAGGTATCTGCAAATGTGTCTCCACTACAGGGGTCAGAGGTTCAAGCAAACACAGCCTTCTACTCCCCTTTGCTGCAAATGGGTATGCACTACAGCAAGTCAAGGCATAGAAGTGAAACGATCAAAAACAAAAATCAGGCTCTGGCCGTGAGCTGGAGTGATTGCCTCACACGTGGGCCTGGCCATCTCCCTTCAGCACATCATCATCATGTTTGCATTAAGGTTTCATACATATCTGATGTAAGAACATGGGACAAAAGAATGAGCATTCTCATTCAGGGACTGTCTGGCATTGGCTTCAGGCACTGGTCTCCTTTTGGGCTTTCACCAGTGTCGTCATACAATCCAGTTTCCCTTTCAGTTTACACACCCACATATCCCAGTATTTAACCTTTGCAGCATCATTGTACACGTATAGGTCTCAATTAGGCGTGAGAAAGATTTCGGGCATGTTCTCCTCACCATGCAACAGACAAATTTAGTTCCGTCAGTTAATCAGTCAATAGATTTATTATTCTTAAACAAGTCACTTCTAGGGTCTGTGATGTTATTGTCAGTATCTGTCGTAGTCATTCCAGGGCTCTTCTTCTTTCTTTAAAATACTATAGTTTTGACCCAACCTGGTTCAAGAAAAGCAATTCCTCCATGTAGCCTTTCCCGTATCTGTCCCCCCCCCTTTTATCTCCTCTTTCACCATGGTTCAAGATAAAGAACTACACCTGTGCCTTAGGAAGAATCCTCTAATATCTTCCCACAGCCTTTGAGATCGTGGTCGCACTGAGGCTCAAGCAAATGTTCCCGTCGCCTCAGGATCTCAAATTTCCGCCCCTCTTTACCCCGTGGTGCTAACTATCAAGAACAGATTGGATTTGGCTACTATTTTAGGAGGAAATCTAAACACCTTTCATGACCGAGGTACTAAAAAAAAAAAAAAATTTCTTTTATTTCAAAAAACCACCGAAGTTTTCATGTGAGTGTTTGTAGCAAGTTGTGGCTCTGGATCTTCAATTAATCTAGACCGAAAGGCCCATGTGCGCCCTCTTGCAATGGCTCAGATGTACCCATGTTGCTCTTTCCGCTATTCTGACAGCGGTTGGTGTGCTTATCAAGACTTGGTAGGGGCCCTCCCACCTTGGAGAGGACCAGCATTTCCTCTTTATCACCTTTACCCACACCCAATCTCCAGGATCCAGTTCCTGTCCCTCTTCCACCTCCCCTTTGGGTATTGGGCCCGGATACTTGGCCCTCTGTCTTTGTCTGCAAGTGTACTTCAGAAAGTCAGCAAGTTCACAGTCTTCTAGGGGTTGTTCTTGTGTGTCAAAGTCAGGAAGTCTGTACTGTCTGCCAAACAATATCTCATAAGGTGACAGTCTCTTTCTTCCTGGTGTTATTCTGATGCTCAGTAGTACTGCTGGCAAACACCAGGCCCAACCTCTCCCTGTTTCCTTGATGGCTTTACTGAGTTTATTCTTAATTGTCCCATTCACTCTTTCCACACTTCCTGCTGACTGAGGATGGTATGCACAATGGTTTCTGACATCTATACACAATGAGGTGGTCAGGTGGGATATAACCTCATTTACAAAGTGGCTGCCATTGTCGCTAATCATCTTCTCTGGGATCCCCCATCTTGGTACTACTTCTCTAGTGAGGGCCTTGGCAACTGTTAATGCATCTGCTTTGTTGGTGGGGAACACCTCCACCCACCCAGAGAATATGTCCAGTATGACCAGGGCATATTTCTTCCCTTCAGAAGGTGTCAGCTCAATGTAGTCTAGTGCAATGGTGTGAAAAGGGTATGTACCTGATGGGGTGTGTCCTTTCACTGGCTTTAAGCCTTTGGCCGTGTTGTTCTGGGCACAAATCGTACACTGGGCACAGAAACTTTTAAGGAAGGATTGTATACCTGGGGCATGGTATCTTTGTTCAAGGATAGCCACCATCCCTCCTGTTGACACATGTGAAACCCCGTGTGTCACAATTGCAAGCAGTCTGAACAAAATCCTTGGTATACAAGGTTTACCATCAACCATCCACAAGCCTGTGGAAGACTGAGTGGCACCTGCTTTAAGCCACTTATCCATCTCCTGTTGGGGGACTTGTTTTTGGAAACTCAACAGGTCTGTGGAATGCAAAGACTCAGGTTCTTTGGAATGCAAGTCAGCAGGGGGTGTAACTGCGGCTAATTTAGCTGCTTTGTCTGCCAGGTTATTGCCACGAGTGACAGGGGAGTCATCATTTCTATGGGCAGCACATTTGCAAATAGCCAACTTTGAGGGTGCTTGGATAGCTTCTATTAGTTGGAGAAGCAACTCTTTGTGACGGACAGGCTTCCCTGCCGCTGTAACCATACCCCGCTGGTGCCACTGAGCTGCAAATGTATGCACGGTTGAAAAAGCATACTGGCTGTCAGTGTAGACAGTGAGGGATTGATCTTTGTGCAGCAAACAGGCTCTTGTAAGAGCATAAAGTTCCGCAGCTTGAGCTGAAAACGTGGAAGGGAGCTTACCGGCATCTACGGTTGATTCCAGCGTCACTACTGCATAACCCACTAGGTTTTCTCCATTCTCTCCTCTGCTTGCAGAGCCGTCCACAAAGACTACTTTACTCCCCTCTAGGGGCTCACTCTGGAGGTCTGGACGGGGAAGAAAACTACGGTGGGAATTTTCAATACAGTCATGTGGAGACTGGTTGTCAGATGGCAAGGGTAGTAAAGTGGCGGGGTTCAGGGTGGTACAGCGTTGAACAGTGATGTGGGGTTGTCCAAGCAAAGTGGCTGTGCAATACAGGTGACGAGCAGGTGTTAGCAAGACCATCTTTTCCTGCAGGAGCAGGGCATGAACAGCATGTGGCACTTTCACTGTTAGTTTGTGATACAAAACAATACCTGCTGTGCTGTCCACAGCTTTGGCTGCTGCTATGACGGCTTGGACACAATGTGGCAGTGCTTTGGTGACTGAGTCTAATGGTGCTGAGTAGTAGGCCAGAGGCCTCATTTTGTCACCCCACTCCTGGCAGAGGACTGCTGTCATGCATCCTTCTCTGCAATCTGTCATGAGATGGAATGGCTTGTTGTAGTCGGGATAGGCCAAGACTAAGGGGTCTTTAAGTCTGTCTTTGCATTTTTGGAAGTTTTCCATCAGCTTGTCATCCCACTGTATCTTATCTAGCATACCCATTGGTTGTGAATGTATAGCATCATACAATGGACGTGTAATGATGGAACAGTCAACTATCCAGGCTCTGCAGTAGTTCAGGGTACCCAAAAAGGTCATCATGTCTTTCTTAGTGACAGGTGGGGGTATGGCAGTAATTGCAGTAATTCTGTCATGGTCTAGGGACTTGCCCCCTGGAGTCAGGATGTGACCAAGGTATTTAACCTTCTGTTGGCAGAACTGTAGTTTGGCTTTTGAGGCCTTGTGACCTTCTTGTGCTAGGAACTTAAGTAGGTCAAGGGACACCTTCAGACACAGGGGCTTGTCAGGGGCTGCTATCAAAAGGTCATCTACATAGGTCAGGAGAACACACCCAGGTGGGACAGGGAAGGGTTCCAGGGAGCGTGCAATTTCAGTTGAATAAATTGCTGGACTCTCGCAGAAACCTTGCGGCAACCTTGTGTACGTGTACCTTTTGTTCCGGAAGGTAAAAGCAAACCAAAATTGACTATCCTTATGCAATTTTACAGAAAAAAACGCATTAGCAAGATCTACAATCGTAAAAAACTGCACATCTGGTGGTATTGAGTTAAGCAGGGTGCTGGGGTCTGGAACCACCGGCGCCCTGGGGATGATGGCAGCATTTACTGCTTGTAGGTCCTGGACCATACGGTACGTCCCACCATTCTTGCGTACCGGGAACAAAGGAGTGTTACATGGAGAGTCCTTTTCTTCCCTGATTACCCCCTGCTCAAATAGTCCCTGTATGGTAGGGGCAATGCCCGCCTCTGCCTCCGGTTTCAAAGGATACTGTCTCTGGTAAGGTCTGTAATTTCCTTTTGGCGTAATGACCACGGGGTCTGCTGTTCTGATCAGGCCTACATCAGTTTTTGACTTGGCCCACAGCTGAATTGGGACATCGGTTAAGATGTCCTGTTCTGTTAGTAACCGTCAGGCAGAATTGGGAGGGGCCTCCTGGTACCTGGTCAATTCACCAATAAAGACATGATCAACATCCATCCACCTTACACCCTCTGTCTCCAGTTCTTCCTTCTTCATGCCTTCCCATTTAGTCACAAGCTCACCACACCGTTTCCATGCACCCCACTGAGGTTTTCTCAAAGGCACATGGGGCACCACCTCATTCAACCTGTACATTTCATCTCCCATGTAGTTAAAAGGGGAGTTCTTGGTGTATCCTGGTACTGCACACGCACACACAACATTCCCTCTGCTGTCTGCATACACACGTGTCATTTTTACTTTCACCCTCCTTCCCAGGGAATACTCTTCCTCATATTCAATGTCTGGAACACATGTGTTGAGGAAGTGGGTGGTTACATGGGGCTTGGTAGTACAGTCCCCTTCTCCAGGGAATTTTTCCAGTTGCATTTTAACCCATTGGTGTGCGGACTGATCCAACACTAATCCATACCAGATGTAACCCTCTTTGGCTATGGAGCCCCCCCTTATCACTCTAAGGGAATCCTCCCCAGGAGCTATGGTGATGCCTAGATCACCTATCAGGTCCCTGCCACACAAGTTAATCGGACAGGCTTTTGAGACAATGAACTGACATTCTACCCTTTTTTTTGTACAGGGATCTTCCACTACTATTGGGTCACTAACTGGTTCCCAGGATGCCCCACCTCCAGCATTCCTAGCAAGGACTGATCCTTGCTGTTTCCACTTCACACCACTTTCAGCCATCAGCACAGATCTGCAAGCTCCTGTATCCACCAAAAATCTAACTTTCACACCTGCCACCAATAAGGTAATCTCAGGCTTGTAGCGATCTGCATAATTAATCTCTACAACCTCGGTACCTTCACCCACGCTTAGTCATTGTGGACCTTGGTGCCTCTCGGGACACTGACGGACCAGATGACCCTTCCTACCACATTCAAAGCATTCTCTGCGTTCTTTGCGACCTTCGTAATCCTTATATCTGCGCTTTTGCGGGCGTGCGATGCGCCCACTGTTATTCACATAACAACCATTCTCATCATCACTACAATCAAAAACATATGCGGCCGCTTTCTTCCCTTTCTTTCCCTTCTCTTTAATAACACGCTCAGCATGCCGGGCATATTCTAGGAAATCAGTCAGTCTGCAAGTTCTATGGTTAACCATGTGCTTTGTCACAAACTTGCCCACATCTTCTTTCAAAGCTCTGTGTACAGTAATTTTAAGTTGTTGTTCGTATGAGGAATCTACTGTGCGGTCAGCAGGGGGAGCTATGCCACTATGCCTGTTGAAAACCTCCACCACCCTTGCTACTAACTCATCCACTCCCTCCCCTTCTTTTTGGGTGATGATGGAAATCTGGCCCCAATCTGGTGACGTCTTATACTTCTCCCTAGCCCTGTCAAGTACAGCATCATACCTTTGAATCAGATCAGCGCTGTCCCAGACCAGGGGTTTAGGGGGAACAGGTGGATCTTTTGTTGGATCCCCTGCATCAAAAGGATTCCAGGTACCAGCTACCATGTGCCAGTCTGTTTGGAACTTCCCTCTAAGGACCCTCTCACATTCCAACCCGTCTAGGCCATAGCTGATACGGAGGTTTTTCATATCCCTTATGCATGTATCTATGTCTTCACGATGTGAGGGTATGCCCTGTAGAGCTTCCTTCACATCGTTATCTGTCCATGGCCTATAAACCCTTACAGCCTCACCTCCCGCAGGGTTTGGCATCTGAATCATGGGCATAGTAGTTGCCTCACAGGCAGGGGCTGTAGCCCGCAGGTGTACATATGGTGGGGGTAGTGGTGGATACATTTGTGAAACGTGCACCCCTGCCTCCCCCTCTATCTTCTTTTTGCTGGCCCTCGTCAGCACTCCCCCTCTATCTGTTCCTACCTCCAAACCTCCCGTGGCCCCCCCCTTCCTCCTCCTGCTTAGTTCCACCTCCCTGTGGGGCCCCCTCTGCGTCATGTGGGAGGGCCGCAGCCTGGTCTAAGACTGGTACGGCTTGGCCCTGGACTGGGGGAGGGATCTGAGGGTCTTGGCGTGGAGTGCATGTTACCACTTCCAGGTCTTTGTTCTTTTTCCCTAACCAATATGTATTCACCTGTTTCTGCCTCTTATGCGCCTCTTCTAGCCATATTTTAGCTTCTGCTAAACCAAACCGACCTTCTAGCTTCCTGTCACCTTGCGCTTCACATTTAATTTGAGAAACAAGTTTTTTGCACCCCTCAGGGTGAAGGTGTCCCGAAAAACCAAATTTACTCCTCCACAGGCTACAATATTTTACCCAGCTTTTGTTCCTCCTGCGCATGACATATTCATCGTCAGTTGCTTTAATTTTGCCTGTACCTTGACCCATTCTTTACCTCCCCGTCCACGCACCTCTTATTGGAAGGATTGGTAGTCACCTGGAGCCCCTGTCCGCCCTCTTACTTGGGCACGGGGTACCTGACACAACTTCCGTGCGTTGAACTTCTAAGGAGAGGCACCTCCAACTAAGGTACTGACACAATCGGTGGTAGATCCACTCCTGATATTACTGCCTGTTACGCGGCTGTGTTCTATTGCAAAAACTTACAATTCCGCTGAGGCACACAGTAGCTTAGGAAACTGACCACAGATTGTGTCATGCAAAACAATATAACAACACATCAATACTTAGACTCTGAGCGCAGCCCTGTGTACGAGAAGTTACAGAAATAAAAGGTAGTACTTACAATTAAGAAGCTTTCAGGACACCCGAGAACTTTGTTTTAGAATCCTAAGCAGGCGATTTCACCGACCTTGGCTGAAGAAGTCTCACGGTTCGAAATAAACCGTACGTCACAAAGACGTGAGCTCCAGTTGCGTTTGGCCACCTGCTTTTTGAAGGAAACGTAGTCCCGGTGGGCTTTCACCAGCTTTTTTTATCAGATTCGCCAGTCGCAAACGCGCTCCTAGGACTCACCTCTCTGTGACTATAGGTTTTCCGGTTCGATGAAGACCAGATGTTAAAAGTAAATAAACTTACTCATGAGACATTCTTCGTTCAGTTGCCAAAACCTTAGAAATCTTTATTACTTGTACAAGGACTTTCTAACAGCCAGCATATAGAGTCTATCTCTAACACAGGCCCAGCATAGCAGTAGAAAGTAAGTTTTTTCCTGCATGCATTGGCCTTTTAAAGCCTAATTAATATGATAAAATATTCCTCCTTTTGGGCAGTTCTTTCTGGTAAAAGTCCAACCAGCATGTTCAGTTCGCCTTTGCAGGTGGGGTCACTTGACTCCTCTTTGTCCTGAAAATCAGCCTTTCAAGGAAGTCCCCTGTAACAATATTCTTGCTTTCGTTTTCCTTCAAAGACAAACCCACTTTCGTTTCTCTGAAATGATCTCATAGCCAAGTGGATATTTTTCCAGGATGAAATATCCAGTTTAAACTGCTTCTGCTCAAGGAATTCTTCGTGCTTGGTACAAAATGACACTGGGGGGAGGTTTGGAGGTTGTTCTGGAATTTCACTGTGAAAGACATAGGAGACTGCACAGTATATGGTTCAAAAACATATATAACATATATTCAATGGTATCGTGATAACTCCTTGGTTAACAATAATCCTATTACTTAAAGTGTCACTCTAACACAATAATCTAATCTTGTGCATGTGGACTATATAGTCACATAGGTTACACAGGATATACAGAATATACATAAAGATTAACAGATTAATTATAAAATTCTTTCCACACATACTTTACCTGTCGCTGGTTCCGGGCTCCGTCCACAATCCGTATACAAGCTCCCCATGTGAGTGCATGTGTGACGTCATACATACCCGCGTATACGCCGGCAAACACGTGGGGCGTGTGTATGTGGATTGTGGACAGAGCCCAGGGACAGTGGTGGACACAGACAGGTAAAGTATACTGCACTGAGAGGGGAAACATTTTACATTAGGGGGGCAGCGTCGGGCCAGCGAGGCGGCGTCACAAGGCTGATTCCCGAGAGATTTCATGCTGAAATCGATCGGAATCGGCCTACAGTGTGTGGGTAGCCGACAGATCTCTCTGATCCAATTCGATCAGGGAGAGATTTGTCTCGAATCTGCCCACCATCGCTAGATGTGTGGCTACCTTTAGGGCCCATTCACACTTAAAATCGCCAAAGCACTAACATTTTGCGCAAGTGATTTTACCACGATTAGCGCGGTAAAAATCACTGGACACTTCGTGATTTCAGAGCGATCGTTTTATAAGCACTGTACACCCCGATCGCCTCTAGAATCACCTCAAAACTGCTGCAGGTAACACATTTGTGATTAGCGCTAATCACAAAACGCCCCAATCGGGCGATCGGCACCAATCGCGGCAGTGAGAACACTGCCGTAGGGTAACAAAGCACTAGCACTTTAAAAAGCGCTTTAGCGATTAGCGGGAATCGCCCGCTAATCTCTTAGGTATGAATGGTCCCTTACCCTACATTCACTGCTGTTTCCAGATTCACCGTTCCCTTCCTACAGTAACTCAGTGGTTGTCACTTTCTGCAGGATTCTTCCTGCCAGACCACATGTAAAATTGGATTTCCTCAGAACACTTTGTAATCCCTTTCTTCCCCTTCAGAAGAAACAACATACTGTATTAGGTTTCCCTGGACCAGCAGTAGTTAATGGGATTTAATGCTACATACAAATGAAGATACTGTAATTAAAGTCGTATGAATGCAGAAAAGGGCTGACAGCAAGCTGTGGGAAGCAGCTAAACAACATCAGTTGTATCGCGATTAATGTAGGCCTTGTGGTCTGTTATTTTATCTTCACATTTTACAGAATGGCTCGCCAAACTGAGGCATCTTCCATTTCCTGATAGTGCGCTGTGAAATTCTATTATGGTTATGTATTACATTATCCCAGCTTTCAATTAACTTTTATTTAATTGACCTACATGCTCCTGATTACAGCGCCCAAGTACATTGAAACTTAGTGTTGGTTTTACAGCAAGACAGTTACATATTAGTCTGACCTTTACATTGTGGCAGTCGCTCATAAAACACCCTCATCAGAACACTGGCCAATGAAAATGAAGCTGAATCCATAATCCTGTTTTACTAAGGTCAACTGATTGTCCTGAATCAAGACTTTGAAAACTCATTGATTTTAGAACTAATGTTTAAATCAGGATTAAACTCTGACAATCACATTCAATGTGTTTTCCTACTTTTATTACCCATAAAGTTATCATATTTGCTTTTCTTCGGTTACACATTACAAGTTTACAAAGTACAGTTAATTTGCTCTGAAAGCTGCCATTGTAATGTATTGCATAGTTGCTGTATATACACAGTATATTATAGTGTATCCCTTAAAGAGACTCCGTAACAAAAATTGCATCCTGTTTTTTATCATCCTACAAGTTCCAAAAGCTATTCTAATGTGTTCTGGCTTACTGCAGGACTTTGTACTATCACAGTCTCTGTAATAAATCAATGTATCTTTCCCTTGTCAGACTTGTCAGCCTGTGTCTGGAAGGCTGCCAAGTTCTTCAGTGTTGTGGTTCTGCTATGCACTCCCCCCTCAGGGGGGAAAGAAACACACAAATGATCTCTTGAGATTCAAAAGGAATGCTGTATACAGCCTGCTTGTGTATGGATGTATTTTCTATGTGTGGACATACTGTACATCAACCTACTTCCTGTTTTGGTGGCCATTTTGTTTGTTTATAAACAAACTTTTTAAAACTGTTTTTAACCACTTTTAATGCGGCGGGGAGCGGCGAAATTGTGACAGAGGGTAATAGGAGATGTCCCTTAACGCACTGGTATGTTTACTTTTGTGCGATTTTAACAATACAGATTCTCTTTAAAGGAATCATCAGGGAAAATAATAAAGGGGCTTCCTCCAGCCCCTGGCAGCTGCCCTGTGCCCTCGCTGCAGCTCCGGTGGCCCCCGGTGCAGATGCCGACCTCGCCAGTATTACAGTGATTTTGGTAGAAGCTGTGTTTATTTAAAGTGGTATGAAACTCAGCATTTCTTCTTTGATCTAAAAATTTGTTTACAGCATAAAATCTAATGCCAGTAAAAACAAAAATTGGCAGCAGAACGACATTCAAACAGTTAAACACAGCACTTTCTTGTTCTTCAGTGGGAAGCTTAACCACCCTGGCGTTTGATTGTTTTGTTGCGCTCGGCCGCGGGTGGGTTTTTTTCACGTTTTTTTTTATCATGTAGCTAGCCTAGCGCTAGCTACATGATTCCCCCTCCCTGCGGCATCCCTCTCACCCCTCCAATTGCCGCCGGCGATCATACCCAACAGGAAATCCCGCTCTGAACGTGATTTCCTGTTAGGGCTTCCCTCGTCGCCATGGTGACGATCCGAATGACGTCATGGGGAGTCCCAATCCACCCCTTAGCGCAGCCTGGCGGTGATTGGCCAGGCTGCGCAATGGGTCTGGGGAGGCCCTCTTTCACGGCACATACCAGCGGATCGGCGGCAAGCGGCGGCGATCGAGTGAAACACGCAGCTAGCAAAGTGTTTAAAAAAAATTGTCAAAAAAGACCCACCAGGGGCTTAGCAATCCACCGCGGCGGCAATGGACGAGCTGAATTGAGCTCGTCCGTACCGCTAAGGTGGTTAAAGGACACATCCAAACTGGAATAAAAAAATGAAATCTAGCAGTGATCAGTCCCATGCTGCAGCTTCACTCTCTGCCGCTGGCTCTCGGACCCGACGGCGCCAGATGTAGGGGTTGCTACATATGAAAGAGAAGGCTGCAAATAGAGAGAAACACATGAAAAAGGGAAGCTGAGTCTCAAGGGAGTTGTTCATGAAAGAAAGGGGCTGCTGTACATGGATGTTACACAGGGAAGAGAGAGCTGCTCGTGTGAAGGGAGGGGCGATGCTGCACATGGAAGGGAAGACCAACATGCTTGGCCTAGGGGCAGAAAAAGTATAAATCTTGAATGCGAAAGGATCCTATTGGTTAATATAGGATTTGTTCACATCCGTTAGGGTAGGTCCCACTCCATAGAGTATGTACAGTATGTTGGGAGAGGGAGACACAGATTGGCTTGCCTGGGGCGGCAAGTAAACCAGAAACGGTCCTGTTCCCATTTATTTATGCCTGAAATATCTTTTTCTAGTGACACGCTGAAATTTGTAGCTGGCGACATTATGTAAAAGCTCTAATGAGTATAGAGAACTGTTCTAATGGGGTTTAGAGGACAGTGTAAGAGAAATGCGGAAAATGTTTCAAGGACAAAATCGCACTGCTGGAAAGCATGTCTGACAGCTTTATTGAGCTAGCTGTGATTTCATTCCTTATATTAACACTACCATGTTAAACTCTAAAGTCTGTAATCCTCTGTTGTCGGAATGAAAAGGTGGTATTCTGAATAATGCAGCATATACGTCTATGGTTAACGTTACAAATCAGACCTATAAATGTACAGTGATTCTGCTGTCATTAACTTTACAAGGCCTTGCTTCATTCAAACCATCCTGCTCATTTCTCTATGAATGAAATGCTGCGGCAATAGCTATTGAGCTAAACTGACTCCTGCCACTCAGATCAGAAGCTTGAGGAGCATGCTGGGAGATTTGTGCAGTGCCAAGTAGGACTGCCAATAGTGACAGTAAACAGGCTGCCCTGGGACTCATGAAAGGGATTCGTACATCTTTCTAAATGTTGTGCTTGTTGGTTTTATACTATTTCTGCTACTAAGAAGAATACAGTGCAAGGCCTGATGCGCAATAGCTCGGATTCCTGCGCATGCGCTGTCGGTGCACACAGCACAAAATACTTGTTCATAGAGGCTATGTTGTGTCTGTTACCAGGGCTGTGGACAGTGGCGTAGCTAAGGAGCTGTGGGCCCCGATGCAAGTTTTACAATGGGGCCCCCCAGGCACTCTATACATAACAATTGATACAGCGCACCAAAACCTGCCAATGGCAACTACAGTGTCAGAGGTGTAAGAAGGGGATGGGGAAGAGCTTGTTAATGTTTACCACTACTCAATGTATATATAGAAGTGATTATTATGAGCACAGGACCAATAGAGAACTAATACTGTAGTTGAGGGAGGGCCCTTCGGGGCCCCTCTGGCCCAAGGGCCCCGATGCGGTCGCTACCGCTGCACCCCCTATTGCTACGCCCCTGGCTGTGGAGTTGTAGTTGAGTCAGAGCAATTTATGGGTACCTGGAGTTGGAGTCGGTGGTTTCATAAACTGAGCAGTCGCGTGATTTTTGTACCAACTTCACAGTCTTGTCAGTTACATTAGACATGTTATATATAGCATTATGAACTGTCCAGAATCATCATGTACCACACAACCTGAACGCTCAACCCAAAGGAGACAGTGGGCTTGATTCAGTAAACGGTGCTAACCCAGTTAGCACGCCTAAAGACTTTGGGCGTGATAACTAGGGTGCTAACTGGGTCAGCACCATTTACTAAATTTACATCGCGCGCAAAGTCCCACACTGAAAACTTTGCGTGCCCACAGCGCGATGTGCGCAAAATGTCGTATCGCGGTGCGACGAAAACGGTGCGTTGATGCGCCTATAAGTTCGCATTGCGTGCGACTTTAACGTCACATGGTGCGACATTAAGGTCGCATCCAATGCGACCTTATAGGCGCATCGGGTGCGCTGCTTTTGCGGGGCGCGCGCAAAGTTTTGCGTGCGTGACTGTGCGCGCAATGTGAATTTAGTAAAGGGTGCTAACCCAGTTAGCACCCTAGTTATCACGCCTAAAGTCTTTAGATGTGAATTTATCATGCCTAAACTAACTTTAGGCATGATTTAGGGCTTTTCACAGGCGTGCTAACACTTAGCACGGTTTACTGAATCGAGCCCAATGGATCTGTTTGACAACACACATGTATGAAAGTGTCTTATACTTAACACAAGATCCCTCAACATGTCCATTGATCTGCTGCTTTCTGATGCGGAAATGGAACAATGTAGCTGCTAATGTGGACAAGGCCTAAGCATGGTTAAGGCTAGTATTACATGTAGAAATTACAGTCTACTTAGTAATGACTCGTATAAAACACAACCAGTGTTGCCAACCGCCAGAAAATTTCCTGAGTAAAGTTATACTTTACTTCACATCACTTTTACTACTGTATATCTTACAATTTTACTAATTTAGAAATAAGATGTGATTATTCAGAGCAGCTCCAATAATTAACCACTTCCTGTAATATGGATATTTATAAATATCCCCTCCGTGCACCTTTAGTGCACATACGATGTTTGCATATGCCCACGTGCATTTGTTGACTTCACTCCATCGCATGAAGTGGTTTAAAGTGATCCCAAGCCCGAAGCTCAGGATCAAAATCAGAGCCATACCTTAAAGTAGCATGCAAAGTAGCATGGAGCTCACGGCTTCGGTTTACTGCACATGGTCAGGTGCGCTGGGTCGGCTATTGCGCCGCCACGCTGGAGGAAGAAGAGCTGCGCGGCCCCGATATGATTAGTGACAATGCTCAGCGATGGGGGACATCAGAGCAGGGAGGGAAGCCTCAATAGGGTCCTGTGGCTTCCCTCTCGTTAGGTAAGTATCTCATTTTGAACCCGAGCTCAGGTACTCTTTAAAAGGAACTCCGGTGAAAATAATGTAATAAAAAAAGTGCTTCATTTTTACAATAATTATGTATAAATGATTTAGTCAGTGTTTGCCCATTGTAAAATCTTTTAAATCCCGGATTCACATTCTGACATTTATCACATGGTGACATTTTTACTGTTGGCAGGTGATGTAGCTGCTGCATGCTTTTTTGGCAGTTGGAAACAGCTGTAAACCGCTATTTCCCACAATGCAACAAGGTTCACAGACAGGAAACTGCCAGAAGTACCACGGCACTCAGAGCTTCTTGTGGGAGGGGTTTCACCACAATATCAGTCATACAGCGCCCCCTGATGGTCTGCTTGTGAAAAGGAATAGATTTCTCATGTAAAAGGGGGTATCAGCTACTGATTGGGATAAAGTTCAGTTCTTGGTCGGAGTTTCTCTTTAAGTACCACTGAACTGAGTATATAAAGTAAAAGTAAAAATATATAATTTTACTTGAGGCTGTGACATAACTCACAGCACCCTCCATACCATTCAGTGCACCTCAACCCCCACCCCCACTTCCTTCCCTCATTGGTTTCATTTTAATACATTGCAATATTTAGTATATTTTTTCTCAGTGGAAGGTGGAATTTTTTCTCAGTGGAAAGCTCCAATTTCCACCGGTGTAGAATTCCTCCTGAACCCGCAACATATGAACAAGTGAAAGCCCAGGGCACAGCGGCTCAGTGATCTATTTACCTGCGGCACACAATGGATACAAATACAGCTTTTGTCTTGCTGCTTTCTGCTCTAAGGGTCTTTTCTTCCTGTGCTCACTGCCCTTGTCGGACTGGCACCCGTTAGCTTTGCTTCTCTTGCTCTTTTTCTTGCAGTCGTCTTTTGAAGTTGGCTCCTATCGTTCCTGGTTGGAAATTTGGTATGACTAGAGAGGCAAGAACCTACCTGTATTGTTCAGGGCTGCATTTCCATGCTGGACAATGTTCCCTTTTAACAAAACTGTTCACGGGAGACCAGAGATCACAAAGAATACATTACTTTAATATATTCTGTTCTTGGATTGCTATATTAGGAGATTTTTTTTTTTAAGCTCATTTTTCCTCATTTATTTCCTTGGTATTATTTTATAGTGAGTAGAAAGTGATTGCAGGATACATTTGTCTGCTCATGTGACCACTGCAGGGTAAACAAAGTCCCAAATCAACTGCTAGCACTGTAGAGGCTACAGGGAGGTGGGGTTTGGAACTGGAGAATAAAAGGCGTGACATCACAAGCCCCACCTCTCTCTACCAGGTGTGGTGTCACCTCCATGCGCAGATCATGTCCTCTAGTCCTTTGAGAAGGCCTAGGGACAAAAAGCTCAGCTTGGCGGATGAGGACATGATCTGCGCATGGAGGAAAAATGTTTTAGCCATTTATTTAGGAAAGGGTTCTTTACAGTAAGAGTGATTAAGATGTGGAATGCATTGCCACAGGAAGTCGTTATGGCAAACTCTATACCTGCATTTAAAGGGGGCTTAGATGCTTTCCTTGCATTGAAAGACATCCATGGCTACATTTACTAGGTAATGCCTAATGATGTTGATCCAGGGATTTTTATCTGATTGCCATCTGGAGTCGGGAAGGAATTTTTCCCTTTTGGGGCTAATTGGACCATGCCTTGTAAGGGTTTTTTTGCCTTCCTCTGGATCAACAGGGATATGTGAGGGGGCAGGCTGGTGTTGTACTTTATACTGGTTGAACTCGATGGACGTATGTCTTTTTTCAACCAAAATAACTATGTAGCTATGAACCTTGTTTACCTCATGGAGTTTGGTGTCCTTATATGGAAGAACGTAGCGTAAGAAAATGGGGTGCTTCACTTGTGGAATGTCACAGTCAGGGCTATTCAGTGCAGCTTCTCCAGCTACTCACCTACCTGGGCATCTCCACCCTAGGACTGTTCTGTATGCGATGGTTAGTACTATCTGAAGAATAAACGTATCCCATATCTGCGTGGGTTTCCTCCCATAACCCCCTAAAAACATACAGAGAAGTTAATTGGCTTCCCCCTAAATTGGCCCTAGATTACGATACATATATGGCTATGGTAAGGATTAGATTGTGAGCTCCTCTGGGGACTGTTAAGTGACAACAGTTTTTACAGTGCTGCGGAAGATGTCAGCGCTATATAAATACTAAATACTAATAGTAATACAGCATTGTACATTGCATATTGTACAGCGCTATGGAAGATGTTGGTGCTATATAAATAAAACATAATAGTAGTAAACGCACTTTCTAAATGCAGGTTGATGCACCTGCTATTTCTATAGCACTTATATAGAAACAGTTCTCACATATGGACTGCCAATTAATTTTTTCAGCAACATTGGCGGCACCAGGGTAAATAAATTAAAAAGTGTGAAGTCACTTATCATTAGTCTCCTTTCACACTAATAGCAAACTGGAATGGCTACAGAACTTAGCTGAAAAGTTGCATTGGAAGGTACCGTTGCTATGCAACCATACAGTGAGGCATACAGTACAGCATCCTACAGCCTAGAGCACACAGCGCATGCGCATTATGTGGTCATTTAGTGAATCAACCCCTTTGTCAGCTCAAGCTGTACCCCTTCCTGTACATTGGCAGCGCAAATGCCATTTTGTCCAGACTTCTACTTTAAAGTGGCACTGAAGTGACAAAAAACATTTGGAAAAAATAAATTGAATGTCTAGTACAGATATTTAATAGAACATTAATAGCAAAGAAAAGAGTCATATTTTTATTTTCGGTTATATAGCTTTTTATCTATAACATTGCATCATTCTCTAATATTTGCAGTTTACAAACTACACACTTCATTCTAAACTATGAAACAGAGCAGAGCTAATGACTCTTTTAACTCCTCTGCAGTAAAATCTTATCTGAAGTTGTCTTGTTTCTTTGATGTACAAGTGCTTCAGAAAATAGCATTGCTCTCTGACTGAATTAGTCGGAGAGCTCAGATAAGCTAATTTGCATAAATAACAAGTGAAGTTTCTTAACTCTTTCTGTACTGGAAACAATATTAAGGGGCCCATACACCTAACAATTTTCTCGCCGATATACGGCCGATTCGATCACAGTGATCCGATTCGATCAATCGGCTGTGAAATCGCCACGCACACTGCTGACAGAGCGATCGATTTCCATCCGAAATCGATCGTTCCCGTCGATTCCCGACGATCCGCGAAAGATTTTTCTCGATCGGCGGCGGGTCGGGAGTGCGTCGATAGCGGCGTTCGAATGCCCGACGACCGATGCAATACAGCGGGTATACATTACCTGTTCCGGCCGGCGCGAATCCCCACTGTCAATGCTGTCTTCTCCGCTCTGGTCTGGTCTCCGGCATGCTTCACTTCTTCCTGCCCGGCAGGAAGTTTAAACAGTAGAGGGCTCTCTACTGTTTAAACTTCCTGCCGGGCAGGAAGAAGTGAAGCATGCCGGAGACCAGACAAGAGCGGAGAAGACAGCATTGACAGCGGGGATTCGCGCTGGCGGAGCAGGTAATGTATGCGGGGGGGGGGGGGGGCGGCGGCAGCACCACCACCACCACAGATTGTGAACGGTTTCAGGCTGAAATCGGTTCACAATCTGTTTGCAGTAAAGGTGGCCATACGATCCCTCTCTGATCATATTCGATCAGAGAGGGATCTATCTGTTGGTCGAATCTGATGGCAAATCGAACAGTGTATGGCCACCTTTAGACTTATATCTGTGCTATTAACTACTTACTGCACCAAGTGCAGTATAATAACGGCCCGGGAAAACTTCACTTGAAGTCCCAGGGCTGTGAATTCGCGTCTACAGCGGCCGCCACTTGCTCCCGAATGCGCTACCATGACCGGTCATTATCGGGGAGATGAATGAATGGGAATTAATCTATGTCCCCGAGTCAATGAACCCTGGCGTCTATGAGATGCCTGCATTCATTGTATCTTCCTGTTGTTGCAGTGCCACGCGTACGTGAATCGGAAATAATGTATGAGGACATTATGTGGCCAAATAGTAAATGACACCAAAATCCACTTGTATTACATAAAAATCCCTACACTGACTTCTATGATTAACTATTTCCTTCCAAAACCCTCCCATATAGTATAGAAAAAAATGTACATTAAAAAAATACATAAATAGTTACCTTAGGGACTGAACTTTTTTAATATTTACCTTATGTCAAAAGGGTATATTACTATTAATTTTTAATTTACAGGCTTGTAATTTAGTGATGGTCGCAAAACTGTAAAAATGCACCTTTATTTCCAAATAAAATATTGGCGCCATACATTGTACTAGAGCAATTTTTAAACGCTGCAATAACTGGGACAAATAAAATATGTGGGTTTTAACCACAGTAGAATGTTTTATTTTATCACTATAATGGCCAAAAACTGAGAAATAGTGATTTTTTTCAAAATGTTTTCTTATTATTCCAATTAAAATGCGTTTTGAATAAAATAATTATTAGCATAATGTACCTCCCAAAGAAAGCTTAATTGGTGGCAGAAAAAAACAAGAAATAAATCAGTTTGTTGTGATGAGTTGTGATTAAGTTATTGGCGAGAGAATGGGAGGAGCGCAGACAGGTGGAAATTGCTCTGGTCCTAAAGGAGTAAAAACCCTCAGTGGTCAAGTGGTTAATGTTCTATTTCTTAGTTGTACTACACATACAATTCATTATCTCATACATTTATTTTCACTTCAGATTCCCTTTAACTGCACGTCTTTGCTAAGTATTTGACCTATTTGCTGCAGTAACCTCCGTCATTTAATTCTCTGCTTTGAAGTGAGACTGATAACTTATTGCCATGCACCCTGCAAAGATGATCCTATTAATATTAACACACAGGCCCCCTTCTTTACCGCAAAGAGAAACGACATGCCAGGGAGAGCATATGTCACAGATTTCATATAATCTCTCGCATTGCAAATTAATCTTCCAGCATAGCTTCCTTGACTCCAGAATGTTAAAGCAAAAAAAAAAAAAAAAAAAAAAAAGGTTGTCAAATCATCCTTGTACAAGTATGTTGCAAGTATTTTAACAAGCTGTATTGCACAGAAAAACCTGCGATTACCCTGGTGCCTACCAAGCCACTGCTCCGAAGCTCTGCATGTTTGACTGTACGAGCTCCCTTGCATGGCTATGTCGGTTGTTACTGAGACTGAAGTGATTGCTGCCAGCAATGCCTAGAGCTAAAATCCCTGCAAATGTGTGGAACTCCTCCCTCCTGTGGAATGAATGTGTCATTGCAGTAAATGTCATTACTGACATCTTCCACTGACTGATAGAGCCTTTCACTATCTGTCCCTGTGAGAAGCTCACAATTTAATTACAATCATAGCCATCTGTCCTTCACAATCTAGGGCCAATTCTGGGGTAAGCCAGTTAGGGTATCTGTATGTTTTTCATCTGATGGAGGAAATTGAAATGCCTGGGGGAAACCCATGCAAATACTGGGAGAACTTACAAACTCCATGCAGATAGTAAGGGTCACACGAGACTAGAAATCTGTCCGTTTTCTGCATTGGAGAGCAGTGGATAAACCGACATATTGACTAATCCTGTGATGTATAGGCTATGTTCATACATAGATTATTCATTACATTATTTTTTCTGCAGTTCCTCTTTAAGTGGTAGCCAGCCAGTGTTAGTCCAGACTTCATTGGAAGTGAAAAGGTCGGTGTCTATGAATATTTCTTACACATAGAATCCAGATACCCATAACATACCTGGAGACAGAACATTCTGTTTTTATCTCCTATGAAGCTTCCCATCAGCCCGGCCGTAGAGGAAATCTTGTACAGAAAATATAAACTAATATCTTAGGAAGTAATACAACAGCAGTGTTTTTCAATCTGCCCAAAGGCCAGAGAATGCTTGCTGCTATATTTGTATAACTTCAGTTATGAGGAACTTTAATCCAGGATTGAACATCATCCCAAAAGGGGGTTTCCCACGAGAAATCTTTACCTTTTCTCAAATCAATCACCAGGGTCATCTGTATAGCTGATATTGTGGTGAAACCCCTCCCACGGTGTGATGTCAGGGCCATGGCCCAGACAATTTCCTGTCTCTAAACCTTATTGCATTGTGGGAAATAATGGCTGTTTCCAACTGCCAAGCAAGCTTTATCTCCCATTGTTCAAAGAACTCTTGGCAAAAACTGAGTACTCGTAAATAATTTATAAATGAATATTGTAAAAAAATAAGCAATTTTATTCATGACGTTATTTTGACTATAGTTCCTCTTTAAAATACATTTACATTGATAACCATTTGCCCGATAGATGAATGCGATGAGTAGTGGACACTAATGGATTGCAGTTCGCAGTGGAGTGCGAGGCCCATTTAGATACTCTAAACAATCTATGCCTCTCACATATATCATTCCTGGTGTCAGTCAATGCATCATTGCATGCTGCAATTTTCTGTGGTGCTCCGGTTTTTGCATATATTATTCCTATAAATTAATTGTGGAAATGAGCAAAGAGACTCCTGAATATGCAGCTGTTAGGCTTGGTGGGCTTATTCTCCACCGTCAGCATGCAACACATAAGCTGACGTGAAGGAGGTACACACACCAGCACCAGGAATCAGGATATTCCCAGTTTAGTGGAGGAGAGGACTGACTCCAATAGGAGATTGTGGCGCACAGAGCCGGTGCAGATCCGACAGCCACAAACAATACTTCGTGATAACGTCTCAGCGCAAAATAGCGCTGAACGCATAAACCAGGACTGAGGAGATCAGGACAGGTAGACAGAATGAACGCTTGCTAGCTAGCCACTACTTAGTGACAGCAAGCGTCCACAATAAGACAGACTGGAATGAGGCAGCCAATGCGTTTGCAGCCATGGCGTGCTTCACAAAGACAGGACAGGATAGTCAGGAAATAGCAGGATCAAGATAGATGAACGTAACACAGATAAATATACAATAAGTATGTTTTCCTAGCGTATTACAATTACAGCTATCAATGAAACTATTTGTAACGTCTGACTAACATATGTATATATCGGCAATGAACCGATATATGACATAAGCAGGAACACTGACTAGGACTGGAGCAATACAGGGAACAGGACTCAGAAGGATTCGCTATCTCTTCGCAGAGATGAACGCAATCCACAAACAGAACCAGGAGCAGGATAACTAACTCAGCACGGGTGATCACGATACGCGCAAACTACCAAAACGTGCTGGAAAGCTGACTAACTGAACACAGGATATAAACAGTTCGTGTACGTATATATCAGCGACACTGATGTATCAACGTAACACGAATACAAGGAAAATAACAAAACGTGCAAGTATGCGTATATATTGGCGATGAACCAATATATGACACAAGACAAGCAAAGTAACAACTTCTAGAAACAAGAGCAGAACTAGGAGGACTCGCTGACCCCTTCGCAGGAGTCAGTGCAGTCTACACGGACTAGGAACGTGGTGGGAGCCGCACAGAGTAACAGACAGAATCTGAGACTATGGTAGCCCGTGGAGTATTGCAGGAAGCAGTTCTTTATACTGAGGTCATCCAATGGGAGCAGACATGCAGATTCCCACACAAGTGAATGGTAATTAATCACAGGCTGACAGCAGGAAAAGGCAGACAATGATATGCAGCCTGCAGGAAAGGGATTGCCACTCCATTGCAGCAGACAATGTTTGTTTTCACAAAAGCATATTAAACTGTCATTAACTACAGAGCGACTGCCGATGGAATCAGCAACTAGTTTAAGTGCAAACCAAACTATGCAAGCAAATGCATGTAATGACATCAGAACTGCTTGGGTTGCAATACCACTGCAGCCAGCAGTAAACGCTGCAGAAGCGATCGTAACAGCAGCATATAAAAGGTTGTAAAATCCAAGCCGGCCTGTAGCTCGCCTCCAATGAGTAAGTTCACACTGAATCTATTGCAATGCGCATGCTGAACATTGCAACACATTACAAAACTGGAATCTTCCAGCAACACATTTGTCACAATGTGACAATTTGCTGTGTGGGCGTCCAGAAACGCACACCTCAGCTCATGTCGTTATGACAGAACCCAACGCACTGCCGAGGCAACATACAGATGCGCATGCTCCAATTCTGGAACTATTGCAGTGCATTGCGGTGTGATTATGACTTATGCTATAGCGCCCAACGTGCATAGTGGGATCCCACCCAAACTGTCCTTTCAGACTGAAGCTTTAACCATCCTAGTGGTATGGACGAGCCTGACTTGTCCTTAAAAATAGCTAGGAACAGTAAGGATGAGTCAGACTCGTCCAGTAATTACTCACCTGCGGCGTTGCCAGCGTGCGGGATCCCTCGCTGGCACCTCCCGGCTTCCCTGTGCGCAGATTGCCGACGTCTTCTTTGGCAATTCCCGGTGGCAGTCTCCTCTTCTTCCTCCTTTTTAGCTTCCTGTCCCACGATGATCACGTCCCCCAGCGTGTCCCTCTGATGGCGCTGCATGCCACTACTGGAGTCGGGCGCATGCAGCAGCATCACATCAGGCGGCAAATTCAAATCTTGTGTATTGGATTCAATACAAACATCTGTATTGGATCCAATGTAAAAATATTCTAAGTGTAAGAAAAAAGTGATGGGCAGCACTAGTGCCCATAGCAACACATAATAAAGTTAAATAAATAAATAAAATGTTTTAATACAATTTTCAAAAAAAGTGCTTTTTTTATATATTGTACACATGCTTGTGGACAGCTTGCAAGACCGCAACTTGCAAGTGGTCCACAAAAATTCTTACAGTATAAAAGAAACACTTAAAAAAATTGTAACTCTTCTGGTACAAAATCGCAAGCACAGAAGGTTAATTTCATCAGTTCTTTTATTTGTACCGTTGCTTATGGTTTTTTTTCTTAGTACCTCTTCAGTAAATACTCTTGCACTGTTTTTCTTTGTTAAACAATGTAAACATTTTTTACAGCAAACCTTTTTGTGGTTGTTTTGGTGTTTACTGTTTATAAACCCTAAAATGTTACATTGAGATATCAGAGTGCTGCATTTTCTGGATCTGTTCCAGGAGTGAGGCTAGGTCCACATTTGTCTGTAGCAGATTTGTCCGATTTCCTGAATATTTTTTTCCCTACATTTTTCCTTTTTTTAAATGTAATTGAAGCGTACGTTTCCAGTCAGTGGAAACGTATGCCCAGCCTGTGGGAGGAGGTGGCCGCCATGCTGGAGGGGAAAGCAGCCAGAACGTGAGTAACAGTGGTCGGCAGGGAGGGGGGACGCCCCCTCCCCTTCACTCACCTGGGTCCCCTGTCCCCGCTCCCCCTCCAGCTACTGTGCGCAAAAGTTGTTCAAATGTATGTAGGTGGGAAGCTTACCTTCTTTGCGTTCCACCCCTCTCCGCTTGACTTCCTGCAATGCTGCCCTCTATACTTTGGAGGGCGGCATTGCAGGAAGTGACACGGCGAGCGGAGGAAGTAAAGAAGGTAAGCTCCCCGCTCGCCGCCTACATACATTTGAACAACTTTTGCGCAAAGTAGCTGGAGGGGAAGCGGGGACAGGGGACCCAGGTGACCGCTGTCCCCCCCCCCCGTCCCCCCCCCCCCCGTCCTAGCTGCTACCACCTCCAGCATGGCAGCCCCCTCCCCACCCACAGGCTGGGACACAGAAAACGGATCTGTTTCTGTGTCCAAAGCTGCCTGAATGGAGTGGGATCCGTTTTCCTATTGTCCTTCACTACCCCTCCGTATCCGGATCCATGTGCGGTCCGTGAAAATCATGCAAATCCGGACCGTCCATTCAGTTTTTCAAAACGGATCCCCCTGAACGCAGACGGATCTTTTTTTTGTTTGTTTTTTTTTGAGTGAAGAAGGCTGCTATTTTTAACATTGGTATCCATGGCTCTGTTTTTGATCAGGGCCAAAAAACACAGCCACGGATACGGTTTTAAAACACGTGTGAACCTACTCTGAAATAAATTCTGTGCTAATTAGTGGTGGGCAGAAATTATACCTTTGCGTAATTACGCATTGTAATTGTAAAGTGAAATTTGCGGATCACGAAAAAATTGCAACATAGCGTAATCGCTACCCGTAATTACGCATGTAAGCGTGATTCATGCAAAATTACGCTGGCGTTACTTTCTCAAATTTAGAATGCATTTTTCACATTGAATATTTAACTATAAGCCACACATATTTATTTATTTATTATTTATTTATTGGATTTATAAAGCGCCAATATATTACGCAGCGCTGATATGCAGTACACTGGCTGATGAATGCAAATTGTTTTCACATACGAATGCATTTTTCACATTGAATATTCAACTAATAACTGCACATACACTGGCAAATATAATTTAGGCGTAATTACGTGAAAATGTGTAATTACAGGCGTAATTACGATTCACAATGTGCTGTACATACCGTAATCGCAATTACACAATGCGTAAATGCGAAAAATTACATGAAATTTTGCGTAATTGTAATTGACCCATTACGAGCACCACTAGAATCACTCATGCAAGTAGATGGGAGCTTGGGGCTGTTCTGTATGCCAATTTTCACCAAGCAGTGCAGTGTAGGCTGCAGATATGTTTGAGCTTCGAAACCGTTTTAGAAATACATAGCTAACAGCAAATGAAAGACTGATTATTTTAATCGCATTAAATGACAACATGACTATCTTCTTTTTCTAGTAAAGTGGAATTAAATGTAGGATCTAATGACTTGGCTTTAGGAGGAACTGTAACCCAGGATTGAACCCCCTTTCCTACAAGAAAATTATCATGGGGGTCTGTATGGCTGATACTGTGGTGAAGCCCCTCCCACAGTGTGATGTCAGAACCATGGTCCTGACAGTTTCCTGTCTGTAAACAGTGTTGCATTGTAATGGCTGTTTCCAACTGCCAAGCAGCCAGTATCTCCCTCTGTGTATATGTACTGTATATTTATAAAAACAACAACAACCTTTTAGCCTATCGCATTGTTAGGAAGTGCGATTATAGATAATGGCAGTTGGTTCTGTCTGTTTTTTTCATGTCTGCCAGTAGTAAATATGATTACGGACAGGCTGATTGTGGATCAAGCAATATGAACAAATGACATGGCGACTATCAATAATTTCTTAATCTCTTCTATTTTTTCACGCCTCACTTTGCAATGTATTGATTTAATTTTTTTCCCCCTTTCGCTAAAGTTCCTCTTTAGGGAGAAATAAAGTGTGTTGATCACACAGGGCCTGTGTTTAGTCATCAGTGCTGGTCACATTGGACTGTCAGTGGCTGCAGGTATTTCCCAAATGCTGGCGTGGGAGCTTTCGCATATTCAAAGGCTTTGGGGTCTAATTTTAGCGACAGGCCCCAGAGCTTTGCTAAGTCTGTCGCGGTGTGTGGGAGATGATGGAGTCAAATAACCATCAGCTCTGAAGCAGCGACCAGCACCTCAGCCTGTGTCACGTTAGCAGTGAGCTCTGTGTGGTGACCTTCCCAGTGACTGGCTTAGCCCCTTGTAGTATTCTCTGGGTGCAGAACTTTGGCAGCAGCCTTCAGGAGGAGCAGCTTGCCAGCACAGTCTGTGATTACATCTCCCAGGGCTGTTCTGGATGCCGGAAGAAACAGGTACTGAGCTGCTATTCCCTAAGCACTATATGATACATACTGACTATCTTATAATGCCGTGGAATGCAGTATAATTCTATTAACGTACATTTCATTTTTAACAATGCCAGCTGCCTGGCTTATCTGCTGAGCCTCTGCCTCTAATACTTTCAGCCTTGAACCCTAAACAAGTATGCAGATCTGATGTTTCTGACTGGTCTGACTGGATTAGCTGCATGCTTGTTTCAGGTGTGTGATTCAGACACTACTGCAGCCAAAGATCAGCAGGAATGCCAGGCAACTGTCGAAAAGGAAACAAATATGGCCGCCCCCATATCCCTTTAAGTTCAGGTGTCCTTTAAGTAAGGCTTGTTGTCTATTATGAGTGAGGTTGTTACACAGCGTATCATGCATGTAATATCTGCAAAGGGTGTTTAGAGTAATTAAGCAGAAATGTGTTGCAGATGATTCACAGGGGAATGTTGCTCCAGTATCAGGGCTGAGTCACAAAGTTCAGGCACAAGCTTGCCGTGCGGCTCTGCTGCCGATCTGCCATCTAACAGCTACGTGGTGCAACAAAATGGTAGCATTTGTGGCCATGCATGTCAGCAGTGTGGTCACTGAGCAGCAAAAAACTGTTACATTTGTAACATGTCGCTGGCAGGTGCCATGGTGGTATGGTGTACCATGGTATGGTGCCAACCCACCTCCCGTGCCGGTGGCATAGCTAGAGATCATGGGACCCCATAGCAAAACTTTCATGGGGCCCTCAGATGTAGGCAGTCTTAAGCAATGCGACCTGCCTCTACCCTATGGATATGAGTTTTTGGGGCAATTAACAGTCTCATGCAGTCAACACTGCACATAGTCCATGGGAACTGAGACAAAGGAGGAACACTAGAAAGTTAATGGTGAATACATTAAGTACCTACTGCCCCCCCCCCCCCCATACTCCAGGGCCCCATAGCACCTGCTGTGGCTATTACTACGCCCCTGTCCCGTGCTAAGTGCTTGCAAGTGCCCAGCAGAGCCACAGGAGCGGTTGATAGGCGCTAAACCCACCACTTTCTGCTGCCTTTTTGACAGAGCCTTAAAGCAAACCCGAACTGAAAATGAAAAGTCAAAATAAACATACACACATCATACTTCCCTCCCTTGTAGTCTACTCATCAATCTCCACATGGACAGTACCTTGCTTATCAGTTGTCCTTTCAGTCATAACTGACAGCAACTGATATATTTAAGTTCTGACAAAATCTTGTGCTGAATTCTGTACTGATATGTCAATAGATCTAGAGGCTAGTGGGGCGTTCAGTTACTATGGAGAGGGAAGGAGGGGCAATGTGCAAGACAGAGCAACACGTTTCAATTGGCCGATATAGACACTTTGCAGCCATTATGGCGAACGGCTTCTGATGTTCCCACGGTGATTGGATCAAGTCCTACGGCGGACGCTGTAGGCATTCCTGTGATTGGCTGCCATGATCCATAGTTAGAACTTTGCTTTTGCGTGTATTTATACAGGCATAGCACTAGGGTGAGCACCCTATACACAGGTATTTTATTGAATTATAATATTATAAGTTTGGACTATGAGACTTGATGGATATGTGTGTAAAAACCATGTTGCAATTCTGATTGGTGGCTGTGATTATATGAATATGCATATATGCAAATGTTGAAGTCTTCTATGTGGTCCTCTCTTGGACTTTAAATGAACTGCTCTATGAACTAGTTATCATTGTGGGCTGATCATGATTTGATAAAGGACCTGCTACGGCCCGAAACGCCTGTGCGTCATCACAATGCACAGACCCACTTTTGGATTTTAATCTGTTTGTTATGTTTTAAACTGAGCGAATAAAGTATTTATCTTGGATGGTGCGGATCGTTTGGAATATATGACAAGACAGAGCATCACGACATGGGAGGGGTGAGTAGAGAGAGCAATGGAGTCGGCCGCAGCAAATGATTTAATTCGTACAAGTGGTGAGATAAAAATGTATCACATTTGAGGCAGGGGCAGTTATATTTTGGTAAACTAATATTTTTCCACTGAAAATAAGGGGGGGGGGGGGGAGGGCAGACATCTGGGAGTCCCCCATGCCTGGATTTCTGGAAAAGCTGCAAATGTCATGGCCTTGGGCACTAAAAAGCAGAAGGGCAGAAGGACTTGGGGAGAGATAAGACGCTGCATGTCAAAATAAATAATTTCTCCTCCCCTGAAGCTGCCCTCCTTTGCTGCACACAGTCAGAATTCCAGAGCTCCTTGCATCTTCTTTACTTCCTGGTGTGCAATGAAACACTGCTATTTCCTGATGAACCAGGAAAATACAAGCTTCAGCTTAGTGCCAGGATTGTAGAGAAGAATTTCTGATCCATTAAGGCTTATGGGTGTGAGAATCCGCTCAGCTGCCTGCGCAGGCAGGCAGCCTTTTGACCATTGTTTAGGTTTGCTTGCTGCAGGACTCTGGAAAGGAGACCTTCTGTCAGTTGTGCAGCTTGTGTTGCTGAGGGATTTGCATACATTAGTCATGCAAATCCGTTACCTGCCTTCTTTTGATGACTGGCACTATAAAAGCATTCTGCTCCCAGAATGCTTGGCTGGACATTTCCCTTCCATGGTCTGTTCCTGATGGACACTGCTGGAGTGTCAGCCATTGCTATCTAGTATAGTTAATTCCTGGGGGTTGCTTTAGGCTCCCCTTCTAGTCCAGTCAGGTTGTATTATCTGTTTTGCCTGTTCCGTCTGTCTTGTGTTTGGATCGTACAAGCCTTAGCGTTAGCGGCTGTGGATCCTTCTGATTGAGTCTGGAGTGTAGGTTGGAACAGCGGTTGTTTCTGCCTACCTCATCTGTTCTGTCTGCCGTGTGTTTGGATCGCACTCGCCCTAGCGCTAGTGCTGGGGATCCTTCTGTTCTGCCTTCTGGGATCGCGCTAGCCACTTTTCGCTAGCGCTGGGGATCCTTCTGTTCTGCTACTCTGTACCTGGATCGCGCTAGCCACTTTTCGCTAGTGCTGTGGATCCTATCTCTCGCTTGTCCCTGTTTTCGTGTGTCTGTCTTGTCTGCTACGACCGCTTGCTGGAGGCTCAGTGAGGTAACCGTTAAGCAAGCGTTCGCGTCCCCTGTTTCATGTTTGTCTGTCGATGGTTAGTTAGGCGTGCTTGTCTCTATTGTGCTTATCACGTGGAGACCGCGCATAACCGCGTGCACTGTTGCGAATGAGTGCGGTGTTCGCGGTTAGCTAGCGTTTGTTATTTTCCGCATCTTCTCTTTGTATGATTTGCTGTGCCTTTGCTACTCTCGTGCTCCGCCTTGCTGTAACCTTGCGTCACGTCTGGCGATCGCACCTCTCGCGATCGCGTTCCTGCTTCTTATCTGCTGTGGTGTGTGCACAGTCGCGGGTTGGCGACTAGTTTTATGCACACATACACAATCTGTCTCTGTGCTCACTCTCAATCGCTTCTCTTGCGATTGCGTTTCTTCCCTTCGTACAATTCCTGTCTGGCGTGTGTGGTAGGGCAGAGGAGCTGTTCCTCTACACTCCACAGCTCCACCTGCCGACAGGAATTTCCCTCTGCAGGTGCATAGCACCAAGCCTGGGTGTCCTCAATTATTACGCTTGTGGAGGAATTCCGCCGCGTCAGCGCACGTCTGGTGCGCTGACCACGGAGACGATTCCGCAATCGTTACAATGGGAATATCAGCTCCACTTACAACTCAAGCTGAGCTGAACAGTATAGCTGGTCATACTCTGTTAATGACTTGAGACATTCCTTCTCCTCTTTCCCCCCTGGACAGTAAATCTTAAACAGAAAGAAATAAGGTTTTTTTCCCCCTGTAGAGAAATGTATGGCAGCCCCTTCTAAGCTAAATCTTAACCCCTAGCTGGCTCATTCTAAAAGGTAGCAGTACTGCAGTAAGATTTAATATTTGTACTGTGTTGGCCATCAGTAAAAAAATAAAAATAACATCAGTAATTGTTGCCTTTTGATAGCTGAGCAACAGGTTTCTGATTACATGTGAACAGAGAGGGAGATGAAGGCTGGCTCTGTTACTTCACTACTCATGCCTGGTACACACCATGCAATTTCCCATCAGATAGATGGTTCAAATCAATTATTTTTCGACATGTCCGATCTGATTTACAATCGTTTTTCTGATCGACTTTGTATAGAAGTGATCAGAAAATTCGATTTGACCCATCTATCTGACAGGAAATTGCATGATGTGTACCAAGCATTAGGAACTTACTGCTCTGACAGGAAATACAATTGTTTTATCAGGTGAGAGAAAACATACTCACATATACTTGAGTCACAAAAACAGGCGTTTCCTCCTGCAAACCAGTGATTCCTAGTCACGGTGTTGCACAGAATGCTATTGGGTGAGTCTGGGGAGGGGAGCGTTGGTGGCAGAGGGCCTTGGGTGCTGGAAAGTACAGATCTGGACCTGGAGTTCCCTATATGTTAAAGGGGGCTTTTATATTCAGAATAGTCTCTGCCTGGCTTTCCTCTGAGTGGAGGCGGTGTTGCCCTTCCAGGTCAGGTCATTTTTGATAGTTGTGCCCAGCAGGCGGAAGCAGGCTACTCTTACGACTTTCGGGCCATCAATGTAAATTGGAGGTGGGGTGGGGCGTGTTTTTCAAAGTGAATGATCATCTCATTGAGTCCACTTTTACATGCCTAGCTGGTGAGCTTGTATCGATCCCAGGCTGCATGTCTCTAGTGAGCACTCTCAACTTTTTTACATGGACTGTTTTATATTTATGCTGTGTGTAGCCTGTTTCCATTCATCAGCCGATCTTTCAGAAGAGAGCAGCTCGCTCCGATATCAGGAAGCTCTGATACTAGCGCTGCAGCCGCTCCCCCTGAATTATTAATTCAGTCACACTTTCATGGTATAGAAGGTTTCATCATCAGACTCATCAGGGGCACTGATGCCGTAGGTTGGAGCTACCAGAGCGTGGTTTTACATGATGGGGGAGGAGCTGAGAGACACCCAGTCAGAAAACAGCAGTAAGGATCGGAAGTCAAGTCAATGTTGGACGCTGCAGGAGACCAGGCCTGATGACCACACATTTCTCTGATTTTAAATTTGATATTCAAACTTTTGGTACGCTATGAGCGGTACTCTGCTATTTTGAGTTGAAATTTACCAGCCTGCAGTCCATATTGGATAAGTAGATGTTGTGTAACGCCTGCTTCATATCTGGTGAGCATTGTATATAAGCGGGGTGCATGTTTTGTTCACCCTCACAATCACAGCTCACAGAAAGGCTTTGCAATATTGAAAGACACGGTGGTTGTTGGAGCAATTAAGTTACTGTATGTGTTAATACACTATCTTGGAGCATGTTTATTACTGGTATATAGTACACATATACATTTACTAAACCCACCATGTGCTGCGCAGCAGAGGGTCTATGTTTGAACTGTCTTTTTTATTCCATGGTGACAGCCCACCAATCTATATCTCACCCTATTTTGTGCTATCAGACTATTTACAAAATCTACAGGAAAACAGGTAGAAAACATAAACACACACCTTGCCACTAGATGGGCTAATAACTGCAACTTACCGATGAGAAACCCCTCTATAGGGTGTAAACCTACCATTTGTCCCAAATCAAAATGAACAAGAGAAAAATAGAAGCTGGTGTACTTGCTAAAATGGCAGTGCAGAGGAGAGAAATCTGGGACATATATAAACATCATCAACTACTTTCTCATTGCCATTTTTTCCTTGATAACCTGAATAACCAATACGAAGACAGTAGAATATTCTGCCTTCAGCATAAAAAGTTGTAGAACCAATAAGAAGACGGTAGTTGTCAGGCTGTACAATGAGGCAATAGCATTGTGCCTCCCTGCATCTTTATAAATAGGCTATTTTCAAAGTTAAAATGAATAATGGCAGTTTACAATTTTAAAGCGGGATTGCCAGTGACAAAATCAAATTCCATTTACCCACTGCTCTGTGTTTATTATGCAGTCTACATGCAGTCTGCATTGCAAGCATTACAATATAATCATAAATGTTTCTGCTGTAATGATTCTTCTCTCAGTCAGCTTGGCTCTATTCTGGTACATTGTCAGGGAGGTAGAAGCTTGTATTCTCCCCTCCCACATACCTGCTCCTCACTGGCTGGCTGAGGGCAGTTAAGTGTAACATGAGGCTGAAAAGGGTAATACACCTCACCACTCTGCAGAAGCTGTGTAAATACAATCTGTGCTGTGCTCACATGTGTTTTGCAAAGCAAACTAGATATGACAGTGCAGTTTCTAGGAGAAAAATATAGTAAGGGTGGAAATTACATCAGGATTGGCTTCAGTCAAAGGCGGTAAAGATGGAAAATGCCTGGAACAGTTTTCTCTTTATTTACTATAGAAAATTCACTGAAATCAAACCGTGGACAGTACAATACATATGTTATGTAAGTAGAACAAGTATTTATATACTTATATATGTGTTTTTTCCTTGGATAGTATGGCTTACCCTACTGCTTAAACACTGCTTTAAAAAGATTATATTAGCATGATGCAGACTGATGAACTCAAGTCCTGTTTGAAATGAAAATATGCTTTTGGCCGACTTCGCACCAGTTTTTAAGTAAACAAGAAAAGGAATGTGGAGGTTGTAAGGAAAATGATGTGAGATAGAGAAATTATTGTCACTCCTGGAATGTAGGACTTTTATTGTCTGCTTGCCATGCTGCTATGCTTCGTACAACAGATGTTCCAACTACTGGCATGGAAAGTGGGAGACTCGTCCTTTGCTTCTAGTGAGCTTGGATAGGTTTGCTACAAGATAGAGAACCCCGGGTGTCCATGGCGATGAGAGATAACTTCTCTGGCACTGAATATTCACTACATAACAAACAAGATATCAGCTTGCATGACTCACACACTGTAAATCCCAGTTACTAAGGCAGTTACATCGTGAGCATTTATCCAAATAAATGCAGGTATGAAATCCGTTTCTTGGAAACCCGTTATTTAGAAAGTACAGAACATTAGAAAGGTTATATATAAATAGTGGTTGCTCTTCAATTAGAGTTGGTCCATGTGAACATTGCTGCTCTTTGCCTATTGTACAGTAGATTGTTCAGTAGATTGTAGAGGCCAGTGGGATGAGCAAACTCCAATTAATAATGGCTCTATATTGGCAATCCATCACTTCCCCATTAAAATGAATGTTTAAAAGGTGTGTACACAAACAGTTACTAGTACCTGTAGGAATCGGGGCTCAATCACTCGTTTGGTCAACAGCTCAAGGTGGAATGCTATACAGATATGTTGCTAACTTACAGACTAGGGAAGCATCTGTGGCTGTTGAGGACGGAGGAAGGATCAGAAGGTTTCAATAACTCGGCCACCCCCAGAGTCCACTTCAAAACCTTTGGAGCCAGAGCCTTCTGTCATGCTGCCCCTACACTTTGGAACTCCCTGCCACACTCAATCAGGACATCTCCATCCTTGGAAGCATTTAAGTACAAACTGAAAAGCCACATGTTTAGTCTGGAATTTATGAACACCTGATTATTTCCTCCTTAATACAGTCCAGCCTGCAACCCTGTATTGATCTGAGACATATCTATGCGCTTTGAGTCCTATGGGAGAAAATATTTTTACAAATGTTATTGTATTGTATTAAGGCCGGCACACAACAGGGAAGAAGCCAGTGGGCAGAGTGAGTAGGAGAACAAAGCAATTGGGGCTGACCGGCTTTGTCAGGTTGTGGACTCACTTGTGACAGTGTGATGCTGCGGATTATGGCAGCAGGGTAGTTTCTTAGCTAAGTTGTTCACAGGGCGAGGGTGTAAAAATGGCTATGTAGTACTACCGTATGTAGCCACCCCCACCTCCAGTATAGGTAGCCAAATGTCACATAAGTATAAGCCCCTTTCCTGGGATTGGTGGCCAAATGTGCCCCCAGTATAGGTAGCGAGCTATAGGTGCCTCAGTATAGGTAGCCAGGATTAAGTGTCCCCAGTATATATAGCCAGGTATATGTGCCTCCAGTATAGGTAGCCAGTTATAGGGTTCCCCAGTATAGGTAGCTAGGTATAGGTGCTCCCAGTATAAGTAGCCAAGTATAGGTGCTCCCAGTATAAGTAGCCAAGTATAGCTGCCCCCAGTATAGGTAGCCAGGTATAGGTGCCCCCAGTATAGCTAGCCAGGTATAGGTGCCCCCAGTATAAGCAGCCAGGTATAGGTGCTCCCAGTATAAGTAGCCAGGTATAGGAGCTCCCAGTATAAGTAGCCAAGTATAGATGCCCCCAGTATAGGTAGCTAGGTATAGGTGCCCCCAGTATAGCTAGCCAGGTATAGGTTCCCCCAGCAAAGGTAGGCAGGTATAGATGACCCTATCATTACAGATTTGCTTTACCTATCAGCAGAACATAAGATATTATTCCAAAGTCCTGCACTTTCGTGTTGTGATTTTTATGAGCTGGAAGTTGAGTTCCTGAATCATTAGATTAGCTGATATGCATTCTGTGGCCTGTTATTGCACACAGGCATGTCATGTACGGTGTTTACTCTGCTGTGCAGTTATGTTAATGCTTGTATTTCCCTATGTCTCTCCGCATGCCTGCAGTGTAAATAGACTGAACAAGCTTTCACAGATCTTTTCATGATTTCTAATGCGGCATCTTCTGTTTCTAATAACACATAAATAAGGGTATTTGTGAGGCATTACAGCAATGTACTTTACTAGGAATACATTAAAAGAAGAATTTATGTTTAAAGGCAATGTATAATCTTTTTTTAGATAGCCGTGTGAACTGGATCAGCTTAGTGTAAAGAGTATATAATCTTCCCCTGCCCAGGCTCTGCATAAAAGAGCTACATTTACTCTCTGCTTCACGGTACCTCTCAGAAGATGCCAGGGCTGAAGACAGAGGAGGGCCGAGGCTGCGCCAGATCTGGGGAACCACTACTAAGTGATGGGTGTTGCCCTTCTTTCTCTCTTCCACTAGATCCTCCACCATTAATTGAAATCTGATTGAGAGGCTGCCATTGTGGTCCTTTCACTTTATTTGGATGCAAGCACCTGCAAGGTCTGCAATGAGAATAGTAGCTGGAGCAATGGGTCTCAATTACTGTTTGGGATGTGCCAGGAGGAATCGAGTCTACCCAAAGGGATCCAAGCAGCTCTTTTTCTGCAGTTTGTCCTGGTTTCTAATAGCTGTAGTAGCTTCCATCCTTAACCCCCCCCCCCCCACACACACACACACACACACACCACACCCACACCACCCTGCCCTTATTTATCCAGGGAAAGGTGTGAATGTAATCAAGTGTGACTTAACTAAACTGTTTGAAGTACAGTGTCCTACCCCCCCCTCCCCACGCTGATGAAAGCTTTTGTTTGCCCATTGCTCACAGCAGGCTGTGGAAGCAGGGCAGTAAAAGCCTCTAACAAACATTTAAATGTAAAATGAAGAGGTAGAATGGGATTTTTCTTATGAGCTGAAATTGTTAGCATGCATTTTTAATGTGCTATAGAGATGCCCTGGGGCTAAAAATGCTGTTAGGTTCACTTTAAAGGAAACTTGAAGTGAAAATAAACTGATGAGATAGGCAATTGTATCTAACAAAGCATAGTGATGGTCATGTCTAGGAGAACTCGTGGAGAAGCACGTGAACAGTTTGGTCAGGTGATAGATATGCTAGTCTCTGATTTGCTAGTCATGATCATGTGCTAAAGGTGGCTGTGATCACAACAAATCAAAGCTTTGCAAATCTATCAGCTGACCAAACAAATCACATGCTTTTCCATGAGTTCTTCTAGCTAGACATGATCGTCACTATCCTCCTACTTCTTAAAATTACTTTTTTAGAATCCCACTTTTTTTCTGTGTATCAACTAAAAAAATAGGTTTAATAGCTTACTGCCTCAACTGAATAATACAGTCTTTCACACAGCCTGAGAGAGTTCTAAGCCAAAATATATGAACTTTTGGCTTTTATTTATCTCTACCCTGCTCTTAAAAGCTGTTCTCTGTCAGGCAAGAGTTTTATGGCTTTAATTCCTTAAAGATGAGGATATAGTCCAACTACTGCAGTGTTCTCCCCAGAAATTTTTTTCAGCTGGGTGGCATGAAAAAGTAGCCCGGTGGCATGAAAAAGCAGCCGGGTGGGGCGATAGGATAGAATGCAGGGCCAGCACAACTCTGTTTACAGCAGAGTAGGTGGTGAGCTGATGACAGCCGGGTGCTCACCAAAACTAGCCGGGTGGAGCACCTGGCTAAAAGAGCCTGGGGAGAACACTGTACTGGAGGGAAACTGTTACTTGCATACCTGAATATTTAACTTTTTCAGATAGGAAAAGAAGAAAAGGTAGACAGCCTTGTTATTTGCTTGGCACTGTACATACACACGTCTGTCTTATCATGTCACAGGTCACCTCGGGTACACTTTAATAATCTACTCATAGGGCATAGTTACATAGTCGCCTTTTGCAAGGTTAAGGAGCAACATCCATCTTTCAAAGCAAAGACAACAGATAGGCAGCATTGTTTTTTGAGAACACCTATGCACTGCAGAGCAGGGAGTCCTGACGATGCATTGCTGCATGTATTTCTGTGTCCAACGCAAGGCTGTCCCATTCAGTGTAGTTGAATGGGGTCAGTGCTGCATCTCAGGCGCTGTACAATTTTGTAAAATGCACAGCCACTTGTGTTGTATTATGTGCTGTTCCCACTTGGACAAAAAACTCACTGTATCCACATTGGGAAAAAAAAAGACGTGTTCGAGGTTCCTGTGTTATTTGTAGGATCCATTCACACTTGCCTTTCCACAATGGATCCATTGCGGTAAAGGAAATGTGAAATTGGAACCTCCATGATAAATTCTGGAGTCGGTACGGATTGCCTAAGAAGCTGATGCCAACAGAATCAATGGAAATGATTTTTGAGGGGGAGATTCCTCAGCATGATGTCCTACCATATTAATATTATAATATGGTAGGACATCATGCTGGGTACACACAATGCAATTTCCTGTCCGATTGATGTGATCTGACTATTATTTCTGTCACATCCGATTTGCTCACCATCGACAACAGGATCGATTGGGAGCAGTTTGGATACAAATAATAATGAAGAGAGCCGACATATGTAATGAAGGGTAAAGTGAAGCATTCTATGAGGCCCCAACTTCCTGCATTACTAGCACACAGCAGGGCACAGGGCTGTGCTCATACCTGGCTCTGTGCTCTGTCAAGTGCCCCAGAGCTGCTCCATGCTCTGTACACATGCTGCTGCTCCATGCTCTGTACACACACTGCTGCTCCATGCTCTGTACACACACTGCTGCTCCATGCTCTGTACACACACTGCTGCTCCATGCTCTGTACACACACTGCTGCTCCATGCTCTGTACACACTCTGCTGCGCCATGCTCTGTACACATGCTGCTGCTCCATGCTCTGTACACACGCTGCTGCTCCATGCTCTGTACACATGCTGCTGCTCCATGCTCTGTACACACACTGCTCCTCAGTGCTCTGTACACACACTGCTGCTCCATGCTCTGTACACACACTGCTGCTCCATGCTCTGTACACATACTGCTGCTCCATGCTCTGTACACACACTGCTGCTCCATGCTCTGTACACACACTGCTGCTCCATGCTCTGTACACATACTGCTGTTCCATGCTCTGTACACACACTGCTGCTCCATGCTCTGTACACACACTGCTGCTCCATGCTCTGTACACATACTGCTGCTCCATGCTCTGTACACACACTGCTGCTCCATGCTCTGTACACATGCTGCTGCTCCATGCTCTGTATACACCCTGTTGCTCCATGCTCTGTACACACTCTGCTGCTCCATGCTCTGTACACATGCTGCTGCTCCATGCTCTGTACACACGCTGCTGCTCCATGCTCTGAACACACGCTGCTGCTCCATCCAAAGTCAACTGTAGCAGGGAAAGAAAGTTGTGGGGTGGCACATAGTACTGGCAGCAGCACGGTACTGTGAGCTGCCGATATTCTGGTGCCTCAACTTGTGCCTGTCCCTAGACACTGCACCGGCCCTGGTCTGAGGGGGGATTCTGGTTGCTAATAACTTTATTTTTTTATTTTTATTATTATTTTGCTGTCAAAAACTTGAACAGTCCAAAAACAACCGTAACTAAATTTGTGTAAAATGCTGGATTATACGCTTTCTGTTAGAAAATCCTCCATAACGAGTTATGTGTTATTTTCTAGCCAACAAAAATGTGTGGCTGCATTTTATTGTAGTCCAGGAACTCAGCTGTGCCTTCTATACAGGCTAACAGCCGGCGTGCTTCTGGTAAACAACATATCATAGCGTCACAGTTCAGTCAGAGCCACCGCTCCACCTGCCTCTTGTGTTTCCTCACGCCTCACACATGGAAGAGCGCTGCATGGCATTGTGTAGTGGAGTGCGTCTGCCAATATGCTGTTTGGGAAGTTAATAAGCAGCAGAATGCTAACTTGTTTTGACAGCTCTGGAGTGATTGATCTGTTTTTGCCACGAAAGGGGGTTTATGGTCGATATTTGTAGTTATGTTAAACATTCCAAACAGTCCATTGATTTTTATGCATTGATTGTTTAAAATGTGCGGGCGGATAGCTTGTAATTGTAGAGATTCGGAACACTTGTCACACTGTGCTAAGGAGATTGCTGGGACAAACCTAAAAATCCCTGTACAGCCTGTGTCTCTTTAGAAAGGCATCACATTTAAAGTGATTCATAACCAAGTAAAATTATTTAAAGTGGACCTGAACTCAGAACATCCTCTCTGCTCTAAAAGATACGCAACAGCATAACAACCTTTAAACAAAAACATTTCTTTGTTACAGCTGATACATATCATACAGTAAATTTGCTTTGTTAACATCCTGTGCTTTCAAATGAGCTTATCTGCCTTATCTTAGCTGACACAGGGGGAGGATCAAATTACAACTTGTGATTAGATACAGGGTGCATTTCTCTGTTTTACTTCTGTCCTGTGCAAGAGTTCAGGTCCACTTTAATGACTATTTCATCCATGCATCCATGCATACCAAAACTGCTGCCCCCTGCCATACCTTGTGCACACAAGGTAAGGAAAAAGTGACTGGGTCTCCACCTGGATTTTATGCAAAAATTGCTATAATTTATTTATACCATAGTACAAAAATACACACGACGTTTCGGCCTGCGGCCTTTATCAAGTGTTACAACAGACCGAGCACAGCTCACATTTAAATCACAAACTTTCACATACAGCACACCCTCTAGGGGTGGGTACAAACTTAATAAGAGAGATTTAAAGGGACAGTGTACTTAAACATCAGGAATTATAAAAAGCACTTCAAACTAAACTCTTCATTAAGTCCATTTGGAACCAACGTATTCAGCTTACTAATCCATCTGCTTTCCCTTTGAAGGAGGACAGTCTCATTATCCATTCCCTCGCCTGCTGTAACCTTTTCCAGTACGCACCAGCGCAGATCGCCAACCATATGATTAGATTCAAAAAAATGTCTACCTAAGGAAGAATCAAAATTTTTTTCAGGATCATTTACATATTTCCTATATATTATTATTATTTAGTATTTATATAGCACCGACATATTACGCAGCGCTGTACAGTGTATATATATATATATATATATATTGTCTTGTCACCTAATATAACCTAATGTTGCTGCGATGCTCATTCAACCTCACTCTAATCGGTCTCGAGGTTTGGCCTACGTAGCCCATCCCACAGGGACACTTCAAAAAGTAAACCACATTTGATGTGAGACATGAAAAACTTCCATTCAATTAAATCCTAGTGCCCCTCCTGGGATGGGCAACATAGTCGCCCTTCACAATGCTGCTACAGTTCTGGCAGCTCAGACACGGGAAAGTACCCATCTTTTTTGATAAAAATGTCGATATCTGTCTTGGATTAGTCTTCAGATCAGCCCTAACTAGTCTATCTCTAATGCTCTTACCCCTTCTATATACAAAACTTGGGGGGGGGGGGGGGGTGAAATACCTTGTGCACACCACAGTTTGGAGTGGACGGATCAGATACTCCTAAAATTGGATATCTTGATAAAGAAACATAGACTCATCTCACAATGTTGGAACTTTTATCAGCATCAGTAAATGTTCACTGCAATAACAAAGAGTGACAACATCTTTGTATTAACTCTTATGACTCTGCTACCATCTAGCACCAATGTCTAAGCACCATATCACCAGTATCTAGGTCAGCCATAAGGAGTGCAAAGTGAACACTTTGACTATACACTGTGTAGAAGATTCCACATCACTTGAGGTTGTGAAATACACTTGACTTACAAGTTTTGGGAGATATGAACAAGCTGAGCGGAGGATTAAGAGCAGGCAGAGAAATTACTAGAGACCTTAAAGGACCACTATTGCGAAAAAAGTAGGCAGTTAAAATCTGACAGAACCAAAAGCCTTTGGGCCAGTCCATCTCCTCATGGGGGATTCTCAGGGTTCTCTTTGGTTTCAACAGCATTCCCTGAACAGCAGTTTAACTGCCAAAATAGTAAGATACCAGCCAGCCTCCCTAATCACTTGCACACTATTGTGTCTAGACTTTGCCATTGCTGTCCAGGAAATGCTTTTGAAAACAAAGAAAACCCAGAAAATCCCCAATGAGGAGATGGACTGGCCAAAAACCTGTCGGTTCTGTCAGATTTTAACTGCCTATTTTCTCTGTGATAGTGGTTTTTTAAACTGTGCTGGATAGCCATTTGGCAGCTGTTTGAGGCTCTACTGATTTTACATGCTTAGAGCTAGAATGGTTTAGGTGACCCAACGGCAAAGTGAGTAGGGAACAGTTTTCCAATCACAGCACCCTCTACAGCTTGAAGTGTTGTAATTGGACTGATAGTGTGGGTGTAGTTATTATGCAACCTAGCAATAGAGATAACAAGAAAATTAGGGTTTTCACATCTACAATCAATAATACAATGCTTATCAAACGTAATTTTTAATTACAGTAATAAGCAAATATGACAAAAGTATTAAAAATCCATATGTTACATTGATATACAGTGATTGGCCAGATGCACTTTTTTGCGGTCTATACAAGTGCTGCTTCTTCAGAGGCAAAGGTTCAAAGGTTGTGACATTAGGCAATTAAAAACATCATGAGAAAGTGTAACATAGAGTATGGATAAAATCCTCTCCTATGCATCAAATGTCCATTTCTTCTAGTCAAACCCATTGGACAAGTAAACACAATAGTAGAAAGACTTCAACCTCAAGTAAGAACCGGTGACTACTCGGCCAGCCGGTGACAAGCATCCAACAGGTACACTATTCCTGTCTTCCAAGTACATAATAAGAAATAAAGACACAGCACTCTGTTAGCTGTATGCAGCAACAAGGTGTACTGGAGCTTAGTGAACACACATGGGCAGAGCTCTTCCTCCTGGCCAGTAGGTGAATGTCCATGGTCAGAGTGATGTAAAGCGAATGGAGACCGTCTGATCTGCACAACGTGGCTGTAATAAGAAAGTGCTTCTACCACCCATCCCAAACCTTAGAGTTCTAGAGGGTGATTTCTAGGCATGAGTGGTCCGTATCGGAGCACTGTTTCGAATGGATCAGAAAAGAACATGAATTTCACAGCGGACCGCGGTTGGAGGTTAATTCAACCATTGACGCCGTGTCTGTACGCTGTGCTCCATTGCGCATTCCAGCCCCTCTCTATTTACTTCCTTCTTCTGGGTTTGAAGGAGGAAGTATTGAGAGCACAATGGAGGACAGCGGTGTCTGACGTCCAGGTCCTCAACCCTCTCAGAGCTGCGCCCACAGAGAGTCCCCGACATCGGACACCGTGCTGCTGGCCACAGCTCAGAGAAATTTACACACAAGGGAGAGGGGAATCCAGCTTCCATACTTTTGATAAGCGCCATTGTGGTTTTAATCTTATAAGTAAAACTTTTACAGAAACAAATACATTGTTCTGTGGTAATACCCTGTGGAGTGCTCTAATTTTATCTAGATTACGACTTACATGCTGTGCAGGCCTCTTCATCATCTTACAATCTACTGTGAGAGAGACATGATTGTAATGTGGCTGGTCAATGTGGATGATGGGGCAGTACTCCACTGCTGCTGTTTTTTATATTGTATTTGTTATTTTGCTATTCTTTACATTAATGACTCTGTGGTGTTTCTATTTTATCACTTTAGTGCGATGCCTCTTGCTTGACCTCCTACCTCCTCTTTAAACTTTACTGAATATAATGTAATGAATAAAATTGCTTAATTTTTCCAGTATTACTTTATAAAATATCTAGTCAGTGTTTGCCCATTGTAATTTTTTTTCACCAGTTTCTAATCACTGTTTTTTTTGTGCAAATGTGGAGAAAGTGTGTGGTAAAGTGACTAATGGTATGTTCCAGGTTTCTTTCCTCTGCACTGCTTTTATCAAAGCCACCTCAGGATTAGATGATCTTCCTGAGACAGGTGATCAGGGGAGAAAGCAGATCCATTCCAGGATTTGGTGTTCTGCCTGAGACAGGTGTTCAGGTGAGGATAGAAGCCGATACGCTCAGTCCAACTTGTCTTGCTCTGGGAACAACTTATGATGGGCTGGGGGTCAAGGTATCATATTTCTTTGCTTTAAAATATGTGCTTGTTTTTTTCAGTTTTTTTTCTATTATTTGGGACAAGCAGTAGGTCTGCTCCCAGTAGAGAGGATTTTGAGTTATAGTAAGCCACTTTTCCAGTGTCATGGTTTTTGTTTATATTTTGTTTCCTGTTTTCTATACATATTCTAAATAGCCTGTACAGCACAAATCAAACACTGGTGTTACTGAATCACCAGGGCTGTCTTCAGACTTGCTTTGCATTGTGCCTGTCCCACTGTGTTACAAAGGCTAGCTAAAACCTACCCTTGTCCATCCTAGTGTAAGCTTTTCACATGAGCACAGACTTTGCACCAACGTCATGATAGACATCTGTGTACCCAGCTGGCTATCTTATTTGAAAACTTTTATTTTTGTCTTTGGTGCCAGGTATACAGATAGCCCCCTACTTACAAATGACTTAACTTAGAAGATACAGTACAGAGATACAAAGTTGTCTTCACATTCAGGATATACCATACTGTTTTTTTTATTACATATTTTTGTTACAGTATTGTACAAACTGTTATAAGTGATACAAAACTATTTAAAGTGTACCTGAGATGACATGAAAGAAAACAATTCATACATACCTGGGCTTTCTCCAGCCCCCTTCAGCCTGATCACTCCCTCTCTGCCATCCTCTGCCTTTTGGATCACCCGCTATGGCTCCCGTAAGGTCAGCCAGTCGAATCATTCGCAGTGTGGCTGCGCATGCTACCCTGTTGCACTCCTGTGGCTGGGAGTGTTCTGCGCCTGCCCAACAGTACTGCGCTGGCAAAGAATGATCCCAGCCACAAGTGCGCGAAGGGGGCACATGCGCAGCCGGGCCGCATATGCACAGTAAGCCCCGACTGCCCGAACTTATGGGAGCCATGATCCAGAAGGCGGAGGACAGCATTGAGGGACGGATCACGCTGGAGGAAGCCCCAGGTATGTATGAAATCTTCCTTTTAAGTGATCTCAGGTCACTTTAAAATCATATTTAAAACTATCAAAACAGTTTATACTATATCTCCAAATCCAGACTTAATAATTTATCCACATTTTACCACGTTTTACAGAGGCCTTAACTTACAAACAAATTCAATTTACAAACAATCTCCTGGAACAGAACCTGTTTGTAAGTAGGGGACCAGCTGTATTTTAAAACAAGAGCAATCAGACAGTTGACGGTCATTTGATGTCACATGATACACTTCCTGGTGTCTTCCAGATGCAGCAGATAGGTAGCACACCCCATTGCTGACCTTCAGTCTCAGTGAGCACTGTACAGAGTACTTGCACTGGGAAGTAGTCAAGAAGTCCATCAGCAGCATTATCTCCTTTTTTTATGTATCCGTAAATTTAGAAATTGGTGTTTAAGAGCAAACAGAAGCAGAATTTGCTGGTAGCAGTTATCAGAATTGTCCTCCATAGGGAAAGAGATGAGATCGGTAAGAGATGGTAGTGATGTGAGGGAGGTGTGCGTGGGTGAGCCTGCGAGGTTCTCTTATCCAATAATGTGAAGAACGAGTCACACTGTATTAGTCACGGAGCGAGGCTATAATTGTCACGACACACCTGTGGAGCGCTGAATGCTTTAACCAGTCATCATCATACTGGGAAGTGGCGTAATAGAAGACAAGTAGTAATAGCTTCTAAGTAAAACTGTCACTGAAATTAGTACTTATAGCTGGGCCATGGTGATGCAGGGGCGAGGGCGGGTACAGACGTGACTCCCACACTCTCTAAGTAATACTGGCACAGACTTCTGGGTACCAAATGTAAGAGACCAACTAATAAGCACATTAGAAGCTCTCCTAGTTTTTTTTTTTTTTTTTTAAAGTTTAAATTATTTGGTGTTAATAATCAGTGTTAGCTTACTTATGTTAAAGTGACATTGAAGTGAAAAAAAAACTTAAAAAAACTTATGAAATAATGAACTGCATGTGTAGTACGGATAAGCAATAGAACGTTAGTAGCAAAGAAAAGAGTCTCATATTTTTATTTTCAGTTATATATCTTTTTATTCTATAACATTGCATCAATGGGCTTGATTCACTAACCGGCGCTAAGCCGGTTAGTGTGCCTTATCTGAGGTTAGTGAGCCTTATCTGAGGTTAGTGTGCCTTATCTGAGGTTAGTGAGCCTTATCTGAGGTTAGTGTGCCTTATCTGAGTTAGTGTGCCTTATCTGAGGTTAGGGTGCCTTATCTGAGTTAGTGTGCCTTATCTGAGGTTAGTGTGCCTTATCTGAGGTTAGTGTGCCTTATCTGAGGTTAGTGTGCCTTATCTGAGTTAGTGTGCCTTATCTGAGGTTAGTGTGCCTTATCTGAGGTTAGTGTGCCTTATCTGAGTTAGTGTGCCTTATCTGAGGTTAGTGTTCCTTATCTGAGGTTAGTGTGCCAAGGCTAGTGTGCCTTATCTGAGGTTAGTGTGCCTTATCTGAGGTTAGTGTGCCTTATCTGAGGTTAGTGTGCCTTATCTGAGTTAGTGTGCCTTATCTGAGGTTAGTGTGCCTTATCTGAGGTTAGTGTGCCTTATCTGAGGTTAGTGTGCCTTATCTGAGGTTAGTGTGCCTTATCTGAGGTTAATGTGCCTTATCTGAGGTTAGTGTGCCTTATCTGAGTTAGTGTACCTTATCTGAGTTAGTTTGCCTTATCTGAGGTTAGTGTGCCTTATCTGAACTTAGTGCACAAAGCTACATCGCGCACTATAACACGCATCCACATTGCGCACGATAACATCGCACCCTCTATACTGTACATGATGCGACCTTATGCACCATTATCATCGCATCCTATGCGACCTTATGGTCGCAGCATATACAGTATAGCGGGTGCGACATTATTGTCGCACCGCGCACAAAGATCGACGCATTATGCTGTGCGCGGTGCAGTGCGCGATGTAGCTTTGTGCATATTTTAGTGTTCACAAACCTACTTAAGGGGCACTAAGTTCAGATAAGGCACACTAACTCCGATAAGACACACTAACTCAGATAAGGCACACTAACCTCAGATAAGGCACACTAACCTCAGATAAGGCACACTAACTCAGATAAGGCACACTAACCTCAGATAAGGCACACTAACCGGCTTAGCGCCGGAAAACTCTTATTTACTCCGGCACTAACACTTAGCGTCGGTTAGTGAATCAAGCCCATTGTGTCATATTTGCAGTTTGTAAATTACACACTATTTTAACCTCTCTAGTGGTATTGACGGTTATGCACGTCAATACAAAACATGCTGCAAACGGTATTGGCGTGCATACACGTCAGTACTCTATCTAGCACTGTATACTAGACCCGTGCTTGACACATTTCGGCAAGTTACAGAAATAAAAAAAGGTTATGAAAATGAATTGGATCACTTTTTGCACAGAAATCCTGGGGAAATTGAACGCCAGGTTAAGTGATGAAACAGAGCAGAGCTAATGACCCTTTGACCTTCTCGGCAGAAAAACCTTAAAGGGGGGGGGTTGAAAATAAAAACAGACACTTACCTGGGGCTTCTACCGGCCCCCTGCAGCTGTAATGTCCCACGCTGCCTTCCAATGATCTGCCGGTCCTGGTCTAATCCAACTGCGGCTGTGCGGCCGTGGCCGTCATCGAGGCGCAGTACAAGAACACCTTGTACTGCACCTGCGCCTGTAAGGAGACCACTGTGGCTGAACGGCAGATCGCGGGAGGACGGCGTTGAGGCCATCTTCGGACAGAGAAATAAAATTAAAATAACATTTTTAACAAGTGAAACAGCGCCAGGGTGTGGCAAGTAATAGGAGGTTGTAGTCCTGGCATATAAGGAAACTTGTTTATTTGAATACATTTTATAGACATTATTATTATTATCGTTTAATATTATTATTTAACCCCCTTAAAACCTACTAGGTGCCTCTTAGGACACATTACTACTCTGGCTTGGACTTCAGCGCAGAGAGCACTGGTTGGCCCGTTGCTATTTATTATAGGAAAGCTATAGTAATCAATTGGAAACAAACTGACCGACCCTCACTACAGTATTGTAAAAGTTGGTGAATAATTCCTTACATTTGTATGAAGCGGCATATATGGCCAGGGGCTGTGCCTCTAAATTTGTGAAAGTGTGGAAGCCATGGATTAGTAATAAAGAAACAAATGAATTTAAGATGATACATTTTAATTTGTATACCTGCTAACCTTGAAAAACCTGATTACACTGGTTGATTTCAGCCATCGATCGATCAGAAATCGTTTCTACTAAATCTATCGATTTGACAAAAAATAAAATCTTCTATGAACTCACCATACTCCTAACGGAATACCTTGGGGTGTGTTCTTTCTAAAATGGTATCACTTGTGGGGTTCCTATACTGCCCTGGCATTTTAGGGGCCCTAAACCGTGAGTAGTCTTGAAACCAAATGCCTCAAAATGACCTGTGAATAGGACGTTGGGCCCCTTAGCACACCTAGGCTGCAAAAAAGTGTCACACATGTAGTATTGCCGTACTCAGGAGAAGTAGTATAATGTGTTTTGAAGTGTATTTTTACACATACCCATGCTGGGTGGGAGAAATATCTCTGTAAATGACTTTTTTTTTTTTTTACACACAATTGTCCATTTAAAGAGATATTTCTCCCACCCAGCATGGGTATGTTTAAAAATACACCACAAAACACATTATACTACTTCTCCTGAGTACGGCGATACCACATGTGTGACACTTTTTTGCAGCCTAGGTGCGCTAAGGGGCCCAACGTCCTATTCACAGGTCATTTTTAGGCATTTGGTTTCTAGACTACTCCTCACGATTTAGGGCCCCTAAAAGGCCAGGGCAGTATAGGAACCGCACAAGTGACCCCACTTTAGAAAGAAGACACCCCAAGGTATTCCGTTAGTTGTATCGTGAGTTCATAGAAGATTTTATTTTTTGTTACAAGTTAGTGGAAAATAACACTTTGTGAAAAAAAAAACAATAAAAATCAATTTCCGATAACTTTTGACAAAAGATAAAATCTTCGATGAACTCACCATTCTCCTAACGGAATACCTTGGGGTGTCTTATTTCTAAAATGGGGTCATTTGTGGGGTTCCTATACTGCCCTGGCATTTTAGGGGCCCTAAAGCGTGAGGAGTAGTCTAGAAACCAAATGCCTCATAGGACGTTGGGCCCCTTAGCGCACCTAGGCTGCAAAAAAGTGTTACACATGTGGTATCGCCGTACTCAGGAGAAGTAGTATAATATGTTTTGGGGTGTATTTTTACACATGCCCATGCTGGGTGGAAGAAATCTCTCTGTAAATGGACAATTGTGTGTAACAAAAAATAAAAAAAAAATCTCATTTACAGAGATATTTCTCCCACCCAGCATGGGTATGTGTAAAAATACACCCCAAAACACATTATACTACCTCTCCTGAGTATGGCGATATCACGTGTGGCACTTTTTTGCAGCCTAGGTGCGTTAAAGGACCCAAAGTCCTATGAGCACCTTTAGGCTTTACAGGGGTGCTTACAATTTAGCACCCCCCAAAATGCCAGGACAGTAAAAATACCCCACAAATGACCCCATTTTGGAAAGTAGACACCCCAAAGTATTCAGAGAGGGGCATGGTGAGTCCGTAGCAGATTTCATTTTTTTTTTTGTCACAAGTTAGCAGAAATGGAAACTTTTCTTTTTTTGTTTTATTTTTGTTTCAAAGTGTCATTTTCCACTAACTTGTGACAAAAAATAAAATCTTCTATGAACTCACCATGCCTCTTAGTGAATACTTTGGGATGTCTTCTTTCCAAAATAGGGTCATTTGGGGGGTATTTATACTATCCTAGAATGTTAGCACCTCATGAAACCTGACAGGTGTTCAGAACAGTCAGAGATGCTTCAAAATGGGAAAATTCACTTTTGGCACCATAGTTTGTAAACGCTATAACTTTTACCCAAACCAATAAATATACACTTTTTGGATTTTTTTTTATCAAAGACATGTAGCAGAATAAATTTGGACAAAAATGAATATAGAAATTGTACTTTATTTGAAAAATGTCAGCACAGAAAGTTAAAAAAATCATTTTTTGACACAATTCATGTCTTTTTTGATGAATATATTAAAAACGAAAAATCACAGCAGCAATCAAATAGCACCAAAAGAAAGCTGTATTAGTGACAAGAAAATGAGGTAAAATTCATTTAGCTAGTAGGTTGTATGACCAAGCAATAAACCGTTAAAGCTGCAGTGGTCTGAATGGAAAAAAAAGGCTCTGGTCCTTAAAGAGGAGCTGTTAGGTATAAGGTCTCAGAGAAAAAAAACACATATATCAGTAGCTAAATATTGGCTGTACTTACATTACATATGCATTTCACTGTCCACGTTTGGATTTCACAGAATTTTTATATAGTATTTGCAGAGAATGATGCTCCTGACAGCTCATGGCAGGTTCCGTGTTTGTCTGTCTCCTATGAAGCCAATTGTGTCGTCATGTCCTCCCTGCTTCCTGATGATTTGACTCACAAAAAAGATCCTAATGGACAACACTACTGTGCAGTGAATATTAATTAGCCATGTGGCTAGGAACAATAGCGGACTCGTGCAGTATACTCTAATGGAACATGTGCCCTGTGATTTTACAGTGCTGTCAGCTGGGCTGCGTTACAAGCTGCTGTAACTTGAGCCCGTAACTTCTCACTAGCAGCCTTAGGGCGTGATTGGGAAATGAAGGGGATGACCCAAGGTGGGGAGAAGCAGCCCCAGAATGCTTTGCAGTATGTTATGCGGCCTGTCGTCCTACTTAAAAGCTTGGGAATAACAGCCTTGCTGTTCAGCACACATCAAAAGTAAGAGAGATTTTTAACTTCAGTATTGCCTTTTTGGCTTCCTTCTAAACTGTTTAACACAGGAGAATAGAGGTTTAAATTAGTTTTTGCAGCCTGACAGTTACTCTTTAAGGGGTAGACTGTGGTCCTCAAGTGGTTAAGTAAATGGAGTAACTCTATTGTAAACTCTATCTAGCTGTACATTATTATTTATACCTGTTTATATTTTTATAATTGATATAGTGAGATCCTAAGGTGGTTGGGGGGAGTGCCGGAAAAGTAAGTTGGAAAGACTGGAAGCAAGAAAGGACTGTCCATTGTGTGTTGTTTTTCTTTGCTGTATGTTTTATATTTGAAAAAATCCATACAAAGATATATATAAAAAAAAATACTGCAGATTGCCTGGCTGTCCATCTGATCTTCTGTCTCTAACATTAGGGGAAAATGCTAACATTAGGCTACTTACACACCAGGACGTTGCGTTTAGGGGACGTTATAGGGCACATAACGTGCCCCTAACGCAACGCCTGGTGCTCTCTGATGTGGACGTCAGGGTGAGCCGCGTTGTGCAGCTCACTCTGGCGTCCGTGATGCCGTGATGCGTACTCTTGGATGCATGCGGCATCACGTGGTCCCGCCCGGCCAATCACCGCACAGAGCAGCCGCTCCAGGAAGTAAACACTGCACGTCACACCGTGCAATGAATATTAATTAGCCATGTGCCTGGCCACTCCCCACTCCTCCCCAACACTACTGAGCATGTGCGCACAGTCTAACCCGGCTTAGCCGCGCATAACGCACAGCATGCAGCACTCTCAACGGATGTGCTGCGTTACAATGTAACGCAACGTGGGTACTGTGAATGGGCTGATTGATTTTTCATTACTGTGCACTGGGGCTGCGTTACAGGCTGCACTAACGTGCGCCTGTAACGTCTTACTGTTAAAGCAGCCTTAGAGTTGTTTTACGTTGATACTGTAGGCTTGAATTTCTCTCCTGAAAATAAATGGCTAAATGCAGCTTTAAATTGATCACATGTTGAAAGTAAAGGTTTTGGAAAAAATGTTAACACCCTCAAACAATTAGAGGATATCACTCTGATGGCTGAAATCAGAAGAGCTGGTTGATGAGCGTAAAAAAACTGAGGAAATTTTTTTTTACGCTCATCAAGTGAGAGTGCTATGGAGGCTTCCATATTTATTTCCTTTTAAGCCAGTTGCCTGGCTATCATGCTGATCCTATACCTCTGATACTTTCAGCCATACACCCTAAACAAGCATGCAGCAGATCAGGCGTTTCTGACATTATTGTCAGATCTGACAAGATTAGCTGCATGCTTGTGTCTGGTGTTATTCAGACATTACTACAGCCAAATAGATCAGCAGGACTGCCAGGCAACTGGCACTACTTAAAAGGAAATAAATATGGCAGCGTCCATATACCTCACACTACAGTTGTCCTTTAAGATGGATTGAAAACATTCAGAAACCATGAGCATTCCTATGAAACTATTCTGAGAAGCATTGACCGAAGAGTCGGATTTGCATGCAATAAGCATTAAATAGCTTGAACAGGAACCATAAGTCACACCAGTTAATGCAGGTACAGTACTTATAGTGAGCTCCTTTGTCCATATTTCTGTGCAGCCTGGATGATACTGTAGCATTGCAGCCATGCACAAGCAAGTCACAGAGGGCAGGCAATTCCCTCAGTAATCAGGCAGCAGCTTAGGCAGGAAGCATAGGTCTCACCAGTAGATGCAGTTTGTGGTCTTCAGCCCATGCCCAAGTGGCTTCCAGCCCGCTCACTGACCATGGTTTATGGGTCTCTGACTGATATATGATGTCTGCACCTGCACACTTTCCACTATAGCTGGTTACGGAATACCGCAGGGGCCAAAAAAACAGGTTCACTACAACCAAAGTTCTATTTTATCTGGATTTACTATACCAGGAGTTACTCACATATACTTATAATGGCGCTTAGCTGCGGCCAGGACATTTACCATATTTTTCAGACTATAAGGAGCAAGAATGGGGAGAAAAAGTCACTGCAATTTATTTTCCAAATCCAGGGAGTCCCCCGACTTACGAAACCCCTCCCCTCAAATCGAACCGCCGACCCGCCACAATGTTAGGGACTCCATGTATTGCCCTCATGTGTCCTGCGCTCCCAGCTTCTGCCGATGATACACTCAGTAGGAGCTGGCACTAGGGGAGCAGTAAGGAAGAGGAGAGGTCTCTGCCGCAGGCTCCAGAGGATTAGGTGAGCCGTGCTGCCGCTGCTTAATTTATTTAGGGGGAGTGGAGGAGGACACGGGGGAGCGGAGGAGACATGGAAGCCAGAAGGGGACACATGGGGGAATGACTCATGGGGACAGAAGGTAACACATGGGGGACACAGGAGGACACATGAGGTCAAAGGGGGACACAATAATTGGGGGAGAACATGTACAAGATGTTCCTGGACCATGGACGCAACAGGTTAAGTATTTTTTTCCCTCTCTAAACCTAGATGTGTCTTATAGTCTGAAAAATACAGTAGTCCAATTTTTACTGTATCGGAGTTTACTATAACAAGATTATACTGCTGTAAAACAATATCTTGTAGTACACAGAAATGTGACCAGTGACAACAACCTTATTTTTCTATTTATTACAATCAGAATCGAGTCTCCTGAAGTCGCACTGGTATACGAGGGTTTCTCACTGCTATAAACTATTCTAAGGCTTCCAATGTTTGCCCTCCGTGAAACCTTTACGTATGAAATCCTTCCCGTGGCGGCGTTGCGCTATTCCTGCATTTCCACCACTCCACATTCATTTCCACATTACTCACCTTGATCACGCTGAGGCTAATGACTCGCTATTGTGCTCAATCTAAAAGATTTATTTGACATCAGCGGTGAACGCTTTCTCTTCCGACAACAGAGGAATTAATGAAACGTTTTCAATCTGCTTCCCAGAGCTTGTCTGCCGCGGACTTGTGCGCCATGTAATATTTATAACGACTTTCCTCTCTCACTGCACTTAAAATTTAATGCCGTAACGCATAAGACTTCCCACCGCGCTCGCCTTTCATGATATCCGCTGTTTGTTGTTTGATATGCACAGTATTTAATATAATAATGACAATAATAATAATACAGGTAATACGGTTATACAATAATTAATGTCAAAGGGGGACCAATGCCATTATTTCACTTTTCTCACATGATTTATCCAATGACTTGTAATGCCGATCTCCTGGGAAGTAATATATCAAAATATTATATAAAAATAATAATGCATTAAATACAGTCATAGGCTTGAATAAGAATTAATCATTGCATTTTATACACAGCCAGTAAAATAACCTAATTCTGCCATGATAGTAGCTTCATGTAATCTTGGTGAAGCTGCTTACGCAGTCTGGAAGGGGGCGGGGGCTGATTTGTGAGAAAGGGCTGCCAGTTTATTGGTGATACAGGAAAAGAGAACAGAGTGATTGTAGGAATGATCCATGAGAGGCAAATAAATTTGAGTTGCAGCATTATGCACATTTTGTATGCAAATTTATGCAGCTTGAAAATGGACCAATTGGATTTTATCTCAGCAGGATTTGATTGGCTTATGTTCAAGCTGTGTAAATTTGCATACAATAGATGCATAGTGCTGAATCAACTCAAAATTATTTGAAACTCATTGACCATCCCTAATGACTTGTACTGTCCAATCAATAGGCTGTGGAAGTGGCTTTGCCTGCACTGTATTGCTGGGCATGTGACTTGCAGGACTGGCTGGACATAGCTATAAATCATTTTTTGGGTAAGATATAAAACACACTGGGCTCGATTCGGTAATCGGCGCTAAGGGCTCGTTTCCACTAGCGAAGTGATGCGAGTGTGGCTACGCAGCCACATCGCATCTCTTCCGCCGCCTGCCGCATCACTTCCGCATCTCCTGATGCGGAAGTGTATTGGGAAGATGGGACACAGCTGCCGGCGGCTGCGGCCGTGCGAGAATCTGCAGCATGTTGCAGGTTATCGGACCGCTCCACGCCGCACCGCACAACATGCACGCAGCGGAAACTCTGCGGTGCGATGCGGCTATGTAGCCGCATCACACCGCTCCTAGTGGAAACAAGCCCTAAGTGTTAGCGCTGGAGTAAAAAAGAGTTTTTCGGCGCTAAGCCGGTTAGTGTGCCTTATCTGAGGTTAGTGCCCCTTATCTAAACTTAGTGCCCCTTATCTGAACTTAATGCCCCTTAAGTAGCTTTGTGCACACTAAATAGCTTTGTGCACACTAAAAGATGCACAAAGCTACATCGCACACTGCAGATAAGGCACACTAACCTCAGATAAGGCACACTAACCTCAGATAAGGCACACTAACTCAGATAAGGCACACTAACCTCAGATAAGGCACACTAACCTCAGATAAGGCACACTAACCTCAAATAAGGAACACTGACCTCAGATAAGGTTAGCACTGTAGTTTGTGCCCACTAAGTGATAAGGCACACTAACCGGCTTAGAGCCGGTTAGTGAATCAAGCCCACTGTATTTAAAGAGGAACTTTAGCAAAAAGGGGGGAAAAAGTGAGAAGTTAAAAAATAGAAGAGAGATTAGGAAATTATTGATATTCGCCATGTTTTTGTTCATATTGTCTGATCCACAATCAGTCTGCACATAATTATCTTTACTACTGGCAGACATGAAAAAAACAGCACTAACGGCCATTATCTATAACAATGCTTTAGGCTAAAAGGTTGCATTTATATAGCTATACTTATGCAGAGAGTGATATACCGGTTGCTTGGCAGTTTGAAACAGCCACTATTTCCCACAGTGCACCAAGGTTTCCACAGTGTCCTGACATCACACTGTGGGAGGGGGTTTCACCACAATATCAGCCATACAGATGTCCCCGATGATCTATTTGAGAAAAGGCAAAGATTTCTCATGGGAAAAGGAGGATCAGCTACTGATTGGGCTGAAGTGGTTTCAGCTCCACTTTAACTCTGTATTTAGTTGTTTTTTTAACTTTGGGTTTAAAGATTTTTATTATAGGAGACTGTCTGGTGCTTCTGTAGAAATTGTCCTAATACTTGCAGTAAGTGTGTCTGGGCAAAAAGTCCAACATGCTTAGTCAAGATAAAGTTCTTTTCAGTTGCTCGCAGTTTTATCTGGTTTCAAAGAGTCAGTCTGGTCCCCTGACTCCCCCCTGAAGTAGATATACACGTGAACAGAAGTATGACATCACAGGACACCATAGTCTCCACTGTCCTTAAAATTAATCCACTGACCTTCTCAACACATTCTCTGGAGTGTTGCATAATGAGTCTCAGTTGAGTTTTGTTGGCTGTAGAAAGTAGATTATCTGTACATATTAGTGTCTGGGTATTTCTTCCTCACCTCATTTGAACTAAAGAAGTTTCTTGTACTGGCAACGAAACATCCAGATGAATATTGTTGTTTTTTTCTTTGGACATATGACCTGGATAAAGGTGAACATTCACAGACGTGTACTGTGCCCTATAGGTTGCCGTAGGCATGTAGGGACGGTTGCATCATCTGACGTCTTTCTATTTATATTGCAGCCTGATAGCTTCTCAGACAGGAGAGCTCCATTCTGTCTGTGGGTTTCCTGGCATACTCTGCTGCCAAGAGAAACTCGGAGTTAAAAAGCAATAAGACTGGCTGCAGAACAATGCCCAATCATCACCCTTCCCCTCTTCACAGCACACTTCCCCATCAGTAATTATTACAGTTATCATTTTTTTTTGTATCTGCAATGGCTGGGGGTCAGTTTGTTTAATTCTTTTAAACAAAAAACAGCTAGGCCTGGTACACACTTTTAATTATGATTGGCCAATGACTGACCAATTTTGCCACCTCCATGGAGCCTGAGGGTCACCAGATATTGAATACTGTGAGCAGATTGTGTAGGTAATCCATCATACTACATGGAGGTAGAAAAATTGGAAAGTAATTGGCCAATCCAGGTGTTCAGGGACATGGGTGCCACCTCCAGGTTTCACCTTACCAGAAAAGTTGGGTGGCAAGTAGGAGCACTGTTTCATTTGAATCCATCTCTGACTGTGCCCCAAAACGTCTAGTTACAGCACTGCTGGAAACAGAAAAGGTATGTTATTGATAAGGTACAAGAATGTCCTGTGAGAAAACTCGAGGGAAACGTTTATTAAATTAAGACCATACATTTACCGGTATGTAATTGGACAGTGTTACATAGAGGTGTTAGAGTTAGATATTTTCATGTACTGGTAGTAAAAATGTGGTGTGCTAATCAAGTAATTTGATGTGTTCTTCTCAGCAGTGTCCCAGCAGCAGGCTGTGCAGAGCCACCTAGAGAAGCCTGCGGGAAATGCCATCCTATGTGCCAGCTGTGCCAGCCCCTGCAAAGGAGAAGTCCTGAGAGTACAGAGTAAATACTTCCATATCCAATGCTTCAAGTGCAAAGGTAGGACCATCCTATCAATGTATAGCCAATTAGCCATAACTAGATTGTAAATTGCAGAGTAACCAAGGTATTCACCTATGAAAGTTATCCTTGTGATTGTCATATTATCATAATTCTTATTCTTATTATTCTTCTTTTTATTATTATGTGTAAGGGTAACAGGAATATACTTCAGGATACAAAATTTAGCAGCAGTTTAGGATGCAGAATTACAGTAGGGCTTCAGAAGTACAAGTATGAATCACGCTGAAAATACTTTATCCAATCTGTCATATACTAAAAGTATTTTTGTTATAAAAATACAGGTATTGCTCCTGACTGTGAAGCATGAGGTCAGAATTTACTGAAAGTATTTGTGTTAAAAAAAAAATTACAGGTACTGCCCCTGACTGTGAACCATGAGGTCATGAGTTTGATTCCCGGGGCCAGTGTTTAGGATAGACTGAGAAAGAGAGGAATGTGTTCTACCTGATGGACCACACCTTTCCTGATTCAGACCAATCAATTAATTTGAGCTGTGTCAAAAATGTGTGAGGACCTTGGCCCTCGAAGGACCAGTTTGACATCCCTGCTTCAAATGATCTGTGTATGTTTTGTGGATTGTGGGTTGAAGACCATCAGTGATCAGCTGTTCTTACCAGACTAGGCTTCAGTTCCAGTACTGCCAAGTAGCAGTGCCTAGATAATCTGTATATTTCCGAACTACTTGTGGAAATCAACAGAATCACCCTGGACACAAAATATTTTGCCAGGAATCAGATTTGTTATTTACTGTGCTGGAACAACAGTGGAAGGAGATTCATTGTCATCTCACATTATCCTATGGATCAGTGTCCAGGATTCCGAGATAATGGGGTGGGTCAGGGAAATGCGGTCATGTAATCACACTTGCCCCGTGTGGAAGATGCGACTCATCAGAGCAGCTGTGTTGAGTGCAATACGGATCTTCACATGAAACAGTATTTCCCCCTGTATTTGACTGCTATTTCATGACTGACTAGAATAACAGAATACCAAAGCAGCTCGGGTGACCCAAAACGACTAGGAAAGTATAGGGGACTAAAAGAGACTGAAAATGCCTTCTACTAAAAAGCAATGCTCAGTGTAGATTGCTTTCTTAAAACTGAAGGCATTTGCAATAATTCAGCTTTACAGGGACCATGAGCAGCTCATGTGGGTATGCATTTAAGGTCATTTCTGTCACCAGCCTGTAAATATTCCTCCTCCAGGTCTGTAAATTGCATTGGGCTGGTGAATCTCAGCAAAGTTGTGCTGTGACTCAGGAAATCAGATCGTCTCGTGCACTGAGCACACTGACGTGCTGCTCGGGCACAGATAGGCTGAGAGGAGGATGACGGAAGCCGGAGCATGTGCAGACCACATGATCCGACTTCCACTTCCGGGGTCACAGCGCGACTTCATTGAGAGTCGCTGGCCCAATGCAATTTACACCGGCCGCACAGGGGGGAGAAAGAGTTTGAAAGTGGGCAGATTATTTCCACGTATTTGTGGGTATGCTTAAATGCATACCCACCTGCGCTTGTCAAGTAACTTGTCTATAGATCTTATCTAAAGTTTAGATAGTTTACACAGCAAATCTGGCTGCATACAGCTTCAAAAGTTTATGATGATTTATTCCTGTGATACAATGAGAGTGGCCATGTTCTGTTTGTCATCATTACACAGGTAATCTGCAACTGCATCTCCACCACTCAGCCTGTGAAAAATTCACTCCCCCTCCCCTCTGCCATCTGAAATCTCTAGCTAGTAACCTCCTCCTCCTCCTGCCCAGACTGAGCTCCCATAAGCCTTGAGTGCCTTGGCGTTTGGAGAAGCTGTGGGCGAGGCTTATTTAGTTTATAGGGATATAAGTATTAAAACAAAAGAAAACGTATTTTGGCTTGAGGAATGCCCTATAAACTGTATGTAAGGAACAGAATTATGCAATGAGTAAAAGTTTATCCACTTTAAAGGGAACCTTAACTGAGAGGGATATGGATGTTTCCTTTTAACCCCCTTGGCGGTATGAAAAATACCGCCAGGGGGCAGCGCAGCAGTTTTAAATTTTTTTTTTTTTTTAAATCATGTAGCGAGCCCAGGGCTCGCTACATGATAGCCGCTGCTCAGCGGCATCCCCCCGCCCGCTTCGATCGCCTTCGGCGATCTCCGATCAGGAAATCCCGTTCAAAGAACGGGATTTCCTGGAGGGCTTCCCCCGTCGCCATGGCGACGGGGCGGGATGACGTCACCGACGTCGGCGACGTCGGGACGTCATTGGGAGACCCGATCCACCCCTTGGCGCTGCCTGGCACTGATTGGCCAGGCAGCGCAGGGGTCTGGGGGGGGGGCGCGCGCCGCACCGGATAGCGGCGATCGGGCGCGCGGCGGCGGCGATCGGGGTGCTGGCACAGCTAGCAAAGTGCTAGCTGCGTCCAGCAAAAAAAAAATTATTAAAATCGGCCCAGCAGGGCCTGAGCGGCAACCTCCGGCGGCTTACCCCGTGTCACACACGGGGTTACCGCTAAGGAGGTTAAACAATACCAGTTGCCTGGCTGTCCTGCTTATCTCTTTTGCTGCAGTAGTGGCCGAATTACACACTTAAAACAAGCATGTAGCTAATCCATTCTGACTTCAGTCAGAGCATCTGATCTGCATGCTTGTTGAGGGGCTGTGGCTAAAAGTATTAGAGAGACAGGATCAGCAGGAGAGTCAGGCAACTGGTATTATTTTTAAAAGGAAAAATCCATTTCCTTCTCAGTTTAGGTTCCCTTTAAGTGAGCGATTGTGGTCACCCACAATGCATCACTGCTGAATATGCAAATTATCTCTTTACGCCCCTGAAGCTTACATCTAGAACTGCTGGCGTATAGCAAGTCTATATGAGAAATTGGCGGTGCTTCCAAATACAGGCTGCACCCGAGTTGACCAGCTGCATACATGTGCAGAGCCCAAAACACGGGGCAGCTTACACAACTTTCATTCAAAACAGATGCAGCAAATGGAGGATGTTAGCTTCCAAAACAGTTGCACAAAGTCTGCGCTCAGATGATGTGGCAATGATGTGCCCTCACAAAAGAGACCTCACCACTAACGGTTAAAGCATAGTATGAGCCTGAGGCTGCTAGCTATAAATGGTATACACATTTTCTAAAGAACAGGGGGAAAAATTGCAGCTCTCCTAATCAATGCAACTAAAATGAAACTAACAGAGGTGTGCAGCGCCCCCCAGCACCCCCCAGGGAATCAAATACAAACCTTGAATACAAATAAGATGCAAAGCTATGCACTAAACCCTAATATAAATACATTGAATGCACACTGATACACATGGATGTAGCTAGCCATAAGTAAACTTACATTTTGTATTGTAAGTCTCTTATGGCTAGCTGCATCCATGTGTATCAGTTTGCATTCAATTTATTTAGATTAGGCTTTAGTGCATAGCTTTGCATTTTATTTGTATTCAAGGTTTGTATTTCAGTCCCTGGGGAGGCGGTGTATGCCTCTGTTGGCTTCATTTCAGGTGCAGCCTGATTAGGAGCACTGCCAATGTTTTCCCTTTTTCCCTATAGCAAGCCTATAGCTTATAAAATACAGTATACAGAGCCATATCAGCCCAACCTGCAGACAGCCTGTTCCAGACTAATGGTCCTCTTCATACTTTCCTAGTAGTTTTGGGTCACCCCGAGCTGCTTTGGTATTCTATTGTACTGGTCCAAGTCCTACCCCACAGAGCTATATCAATACCTGCCATGCACTGAGAAGGACCAATAGTCCGAAACAGGCTGTCTGCATGTTGGGTTGATGTGGCTGTGTAAATTATATACATTATAGGCTTGCTATACACCAGCCTGACTTCAGGGGCATACAAATATAATTTGCATATTCAGTAGTGATGCATTGTGGGAGACCATAATCGCTCACTCAAAGGTGAATTATCACAAACAACTTTTCTTTAAAGGAAACCTGTAATGACTTTAAAAATAAAGCTTCACTTACCTGGGGCTTCTGCCAGCCCTCTGGTCTTCTGCCAGCCTCCGGTCCCCCGGATTAGGGATTAGGGGTCTACATAAGCAGCCCCTGGAAAGTAACAACTTGCACTCCCCCTGACACTCCCAATCTGAGCTGGACTACCTGCAAGGCAACTGAAGCAGGTGCCTAGTGCCTAACGGGTGTTTCGGGTCAAGACTGACAGTTCCTCTGTCTTCCAACACTTCTCCTTACCAAAGAAGCCAGGGGTCAATCATGAGGAGCCAAATATGCTATCTTACCTAGGGCAGCACTTCACTTTACCCGTCTCTGGTCTAAACCTGGCAGTCGTTATTAGGGCCAGACTGGAGTAGTTGTATGTATTAAAATAGGTAATAATGTCAAAATAATCAGTATATATATGTGTGACAGCGCTCCTCTTCAGAACCTGCAAACAGAACACAGATAGAAATGGCACATAGTGCATTACTGTTTTTTCAGATCATGAAACACATAAACGTGCAAAAGTGATAACGCTGTGCTCCACTCGTGATGGACAACAACCCCCTCACACCAGCAGCTCACCAGATGGACGCCACCTCACAATCCAGGTGTGTCTAGCGCTGAGCCTTAGAGCGGCCAACTGCAAATACCATCCTCCACAATGCGTATATCCACAGTAGGATCAAATCCTCTTTAATGTACAGTTCCACTTGCTGAACACGTCCTATGTAAAATAGCGGAGACGTCAGCTGAGACTATGAGGATCGCCTCCTCATAGTCTCAGCTGACGTCTCCGCCATTTTACATAGGACGTGTTCAGCAAGTGGAACTGTACATTAAAGAGGATTTGATCCTACTGTGGATATACGCATTGTGGAGGATGGTATTTGCAGTTGGCCGCTCTAAGGCTCAGCGCTAGACACACCTGGATTGTGAGGTGGCGTCCATCTGGTGAGCTGCTGGTGTGAGGGGGTTGTTGTCCATCACGAGTGGAGCACAGCGTTATCACTTTTGCACGTTTTTGGGCGCATGTGTTTCATGATCTGAAAAAACAGTAATGCACTATGTGCCATTTCTATCTGTGTTCTGTTTGCAGGTTCTGAAGAGGAGCGCTGTCACACATATATATACTGATTCACATTGAGGCTTTGTGGTAGCGAACACTCAGGGAAAAGACTTTCCAATTACTCATTTATTTACCTATGTATTGAATTAAGAGAGTTAAAAATCATCACTGTGGTATACATATTGTCTGCCAACTGTGGCTGGCGCAGTTTGTGTTTAAAGAATGTCAAAATAATGTTTGCCTTTAATCCCAGTAACATGCAGAACTGGTAATGCTAACTTCCTCGTTCGCTGCAAATGTGAAGTTCACTTTAACTTTTCATCTCTCTCTCTTTCTCTCTCTCTCTCTCCCCCTCCCTCTCTCCCCCTCCCTCTCTCCCCCCTCTCCCCCTCTCTCTCTCCCCCTCACACCATCTCCCTCCCTCTCTCTCTCTCCCCCCCCTCTCTCTCCCCCCTCTTTCTCCCCTTTCTCACTCCCCCTCACACCCTCTCCCTCTCTCTCTCTCCCCCCCTCTCCCTCCCCCTCACTCCCTCTCCCCCTCACACCCTCTCTCCCCCCCCCCTCTCCCTCCCCCTCTCCCCCCCCCCTCACACCTTCTCCTTCCCTCTCTCTCTCCCCCCTCTATCTTCCCCCTCACACCCTCTCTCTCCCCCCTCTCTCTCTCTCTCTTCCCCTCTCTCTCTCTCCCCCCTCTCTCACTCCCCCCTCACACCCTCTCTCTCTCTCTCTCTCTCTCTCCCTCCCTCTCAATTTCCCCTCTCTCTCTCCCTCTTGTAGCAGATTGAGTATGTTGTTACTTCTAATCTCCAGACGCATATTGCTGTCTCCACTTCTGAATTCTATTTTCAGTATTCAGAGATATGATTTGTGTATGAAATTTAACATCACTGGCGGTAATTCTTTTCCTTCTCCTGTCAGTCTGCGGATGTGACTTGGCCCAGGGAGGCTTCTTTGTGCGGCAAGGCGATTTCATTTGTACGCCCGACTATCAGAGGCTGTATGGAACGCGGTGCTTGAGCTGCGATGAGTTCATTGAAGGAGAGGTGGTCTCTGCATTAGGGAAAACCTATCATCCTCGCTGCTTCGTATGTGCGGTGTGCAGGTAAGTCAAGAGCTTCCCCTCACCAGGCGCTGACCTATATTGTGCCATGTATTATCAGGTACTTACCGATGAAGCTTTATGAACTAATGAAAATCATGGAATTCCTGCTTTGGAAAGTGTATTTTTGTGCATGATTTTTGACACGCTGGGCCTGATTCACTAAGGCCGATTGAACGCACCACAAAGCTAAAAATAGCCTTCAGGGATTACCGTGGCAATACGCGGTAATCTCCCTTCTGGCTGCCAGAATTGCGGGAAGGTTATTAATAAAAATATGGTTCCGAGCATGTGTGCTGCAACGCAAACGCAAAAAAACATTTAAAAAGCTGCGTCGCCATAGACTTACATGGCTTCCGGTTCGCCGCACGTTTCTGCGCATGTTGCCCGACAATGAAAATTAGGCACTTCGGATCGCGTCGCAGCGCGCCAGGTATGGAATGCCCCATAGACTTTTATTGGTATTGGTGCCAGTGTGAAAGGTATGTCCAGTCTAAACATTGCCATAGCCCCCACCGTAGCATCACTGCTATGGTGGGGATACATAACAATACTCAGCAACATACACTCACCTAAAGGATTATCAGGAACACCTGTTCAATTTCTCATTAATGCAATTATCTAATCAACCGATCACATGGCAGTTGCTTCAATGCATTTAGGGGTGTGGTCCTGGTCAAGACAATCTCCTCCAAACTGAATGTCAGAATGGGAAAGAAAGGTGATTTAAGCAATTTTGAGCGTGGCATGGTTGTTGGTGCCAGACGGGCCGGTCTGAGTATTTCACAATCTGCTCAGTTACTAAGATTTTCACGCACAACCATTTCTAGGGTTTACAAAGAATGGTGTGAAAAGGGGAAAACATCCAGTATGTGGCAGTCCTGTGGGCGAAAATGCCTTGTTGATGCTAGAGGTCAGAGGAGAATGGTCCGACTGATTCAAGCTGATAGAGGAGCAACGTTGACTGAAATAACCACTTGTTACAACCAAGGTATGCAGCAAAGCATTTTTGAAGCCACAACACGCACAACCTTGAGGCGGATGGGCTACAACAGCAGAAGACCCCACCGGGAACCACTCATCTCCACTACAAATAAGAAAAAGAGGCTACAATTTGCACGAGCTCACCAAAATTGGACAGTTGAAGACTGGAAAAATGTTGCCTGGTCTGATGAGTCTCTATAGAGTCAGAATTTGGCGTAAACAGAATGAGAACATGGATCCATCATGCCTTGTTACCACTGTGCAGGCTGGTGGTGGTGGTGTAATGGTGTGGGGGATGTTTTCTTGGCACACTTTTGGCCCCTTAGTGCCAATTAGGCATCTTTTAAATGCCACGGGCCACCTGAGTATTGTTTCTGACCATGTCCATCCCTTCATGACCACCATGTACCCATCCTCTGATGGCTACTTCCAGTTCGAATCATCTCAAATTGGTTTCTTGAACATGACAATGAGTTCACTGTACTAAAATGGCCCCCAGTCACCAGATCTCAACCCAATAGAGCATCTTTGGGATGTGAGGGAATGGGAGCTTCGTGCCCTGGATGTGCAGCCCACAAATCTCCATCAACTGCAAGATGCTATCCTATATGGACCAACATTTGTAAAGAATGCTTTCAGAATCTGGTTGAATCAATGCCACACATAATTAAGGCAGTTCTGAAGGTGAAAGGGGGTCAAACATCGTATTAGTATGCTGTTCCTAATAATCCTCTAGGTGAGTATATATATATAAATATAAATATATATATATATATATATATATATATATATATATATATATATATATATATATACTATAGATCAGAGGTGCCCACACTTTTTCGGCTTCTGAGCTACTTTAAAAAATTAGGATGTCAAAATGATCTACCTATGTACAATTTAAGGAGCACACTTGTATATACAGAATGGAAAATGTAGTGGGGTTGGGATCTACCATGAAGTCCTTCGTTATCTACCTAATGGGCACCCCTGCTATAGACTGTATAGTAAATACACAATATATATACATATAGTATATGTAACATGAAACAAGGAAAACTACCATAAAATTGGGTGTCCTGAATAATGTATTGCACTCTACTATGTGTCAGTACAGTGTCTCTTTGAGCTACATACACACATATACAAACAATGGATTTTCATTGGTCAAACCTGACCACATTACAGCAGGTAATATTTAACCACTTCAGGATCACTGATTTTTTCCCTTAAAGAGAACCAGAGGTGGGTTTCTGCAATCAATATAGGACACAGAGGCACATTCTGCATACTATCACCAGCCTCTGTCTCCTTATAGTGTGCCTCCAGCCACCCCCCCCCCCCCCCCGCTCTGCTGTTCCCCCTTATAAAAACCGCCACGTTAGCACAGATTGTTGCTAGCTGGCTGTGTACATTGATGCTGCCACTCACCGCCGCTCCCCCGCCTCCTCTATAGCGCGGCTCCCCGCCTGCATCCCTTCCCTCCCCGCCTCCGCAAGCCGATTGGAGGAAGAGGCGTGGAAGGAAGGGACGTAGGCGGGGAGCCGCGATATACAGGAGCGTACATTTCAGCGCTCCTCTCATTCATTCACCGGTAACTTTATTGTTACTTATCACACTGAAATGATCTATATATTGTTTTTTTCACTACAAATTAGGCTTTCTTTGGGTGGTACTTTTTGCTAAGAATTACTTTATTTTATATGCATTGTAAAGGGAATAATAAGAAAATAAGGGAAAAAAATCATTATTTCTCAGTTGTTATCCATTGTAGTTTTAAAATAAAATGTGCTTCGATACATAAAATCCACACGTTTTATTTGCCCATTTGTCCCGGTCATTACAACATTTAAATTGTGTCCCTAGTACCATGTGTAGTGATAATATTTTATCTGGAAATACAGGTGTATTTTTTTCAGTTTAGTGATTTTTAATACTATATCACTTATTGCAAGACTTTATTTGCAAAATTAACAGTAATATACACTGTAATATCGCCCACTTGAGCCATAGGAAAACATGGTGAAGCAGGTGGTTATGGCGCTCAGCTCTGGGCATCGAAACTAGGCTCCCCATAGCAGCAATGCTATGCTGCGTGGGGAGCGTAAGGGCAATTCAGGGCTCCGAATTACACCTCCCTCCGAGTTGCGCTGACTCGGAGGGGGAATAGCAGTTAAAGCCGCCATGGAGTTTTGCTGCAGCAGGGAGAGCCATCATTTGGCTCTCCCAGCATTCAACTCACCAGCGAAAAGTATATATGTACGCAAGCATGGACATTACCTTGCACATCAGTTGTCCTTTCAGTAATAAGTGACAGCAACTGATTTATAACTGACAGCAACTGGTATATTTCAATTCTGACAAAATTTTGTCAGAAATGTAAGGAATCATTGTTAGAAGAAATTGATGAGCTTCTGAAAAGAACTGACGGCGAGATAAGCATGTAATATTCATTTGCAGGCACATCATATGTGTTTATTTTTTAAAAATGTTCCGGTTCACTTTAACGTGCTTTACCTGCACATGTAACAGGAGGGCAGTGAATATGCTCCAAAGTACCTTAAAAATGAACAAGCTGTATCTAGGGCTTTCACACCAGAGGGATTTTTCGGCGTTTTAACGCCACGGCCGAAGTTGGCGTTTTGCTAGGTAAAAGAAAGTCCATAGACTTTCATTTTACCTTTCACATCTAACTCGGCGTTTTGGAGCGTTGCGTTTCAACGCTCCCAGGAGCTTTTTCAGGGCTCTTTACAGCCGAAGTTGGCTGTTGGCGTTTCAATGATAGTCAATGGAAAACGCCAACTTCAGCGTTTTCAAAGCCTTTTCAAAGCGTTTTACAGCTATCTTGTTCACTTATTTTTATAGAAGAAAAAAAAAGGACGTTTTCATATGGGCTGTAAAACTCTTTCAAAACGCTTTGGAAACGCTATGTATTGGCGTTAAGCAAAAGGCTGACTTTCAGCCTTTTCTACCACAGCCTCTAGTGTGAAAGAGCCCTTATCTCTGCAGGTTGTTGTGCAGACGGCTGTTTCAAAATGTTTTTCCAAATGAACGCATGTAGGATTGAAGGAAGTTCTGTCATATTGCTTCGGCATTCCGCTATGAATACAAAACAAGGAATCTGGGTTCTGCGATTACCTAAAATGCATTTTGAAATGTGTCGGTTGCAACATTTGAGAAATAATTCTAATTTATGACTCCATTGTGTTCTAGGAACCCATTTCCTCCCGGGGACCGTGTGACTTTTAATGGGAAGGAGTGCATCTGCCAAAAATGTACCGTCTCACCCACCGTCAGCAACAGCAATCTCTCCTTACAGTCCCTAAGAAGTAAGGCTTTCTTCTCACTTCACTCTCAAATTATTGCTGAAATTATTTCTTAGGCCCAGTGCACACCGAGCGGATTTGGATGCGATCCGCCGGCCGCATCCGCCTGTTAATCCGCTTGGGTAATGTATTTCAATGGGCTGGGGCACACCAGAGCGGTAGACGTTTTGCAGAAACGCATACTCCCGGGCTGCAGCATTTTTTGGATTTCGGAAGCGTTTCTGCCTACAATGTTAAGTATAGGAAAAACGCAAAACGCTCTGAAAAACGCCAGATCAGATCGGTTTTCCAGGCGTTTTTGTTATAGTAGCTGTTCAGTAACAGCTTTACTGTAACAATCTCTGTAATCTGCTACACAAAAAACGCTACACAAAACGCTTCATCATAAAAAGAAAAAAGGCTTAAAAAACCGCTAGCGTTTTGCGGATCTGCTAGCGGTTTTTGGTGCACACCAGAGGAGTTTTTCTGAGCGTTTTGAGTTTTTGAAACCTCCTGCTAATGTTATCCTATGTGTCTGTGCACACTGGAGCGATGAGGTTTTTTTTTAAAAAAAAAAACCATAGCATTACATTGTGAAGAGCTTTTGAAACCTCTAGCGCTTGGGGAGCTTTTCTGGTGTGTCTCAGCCCTTAAAAAAGGCTTAAGTGCAAAACTTTAAGAATGATATAAATGATAAGTCTGGTGATGGAGAGTGGACCAAAAATTACAACCACTAAAATGTACCGTAACCTGTAGAAAGGAGAATGTATGTGAAACCGGCTCTGCTGGGAACCGACATGATTCATGTCTCTCTCCTGCTTGGCTCTGCCTACACTTCTGTACAGGATTCATTTACTTTACATGTGCTTCAAATGTATAATGCAATATATCTGGATTACTGACAGAAGGGGCCGGATGTCTGGAAAGACCACAAAGGTCCGGGCTATGGAAGGAGGGGCTAAACATGGTATAAAAGGGGCAATATTGCACATGGATAGGAAGCAACAAGAAGGTTAGCCTAGGGGCGGAAATTAATAAATCTGGCCTTGCTGACAGCGGGTAACAACCATCCCGCCAGGCCCCCAAGCAAAATTATCATTCTATATACCCCGCCACACCCACTTTTTTCTCAGTTTCCACAGCTCTGCTCGCCTCAGGTATCCTTTAGAGGGAACCTAAAGCAAGAGGGATATGGAGGCTGCCATAGTTATTCCTTTTTAACAATGCATATTGCCTGGCTGTCCTGCTGAGCCTTTGCCTTTAATACTTTTAGCCATAGACCCTGAATAAGCATGCAAATCAGGTGCTCTGACTGAAGACTGACTGGAATTGCTGAAGCCATGTTCAGCAGGATAGTCTAGCCAGGCAACTGATATTGCTGAAGAGGAAATAAATATGGAAGCCTCGCTTTCGTTTCCCTATAACTAATATAATTTAGGGATGGAGGGGAATTTTCTTATGAAAATAAAAAAAATATATATTAAAAAAGGATCATATGGTAATAATATATGTATAGACACATTGTACGTTCCCTTCAAGAAATCCTATATTTAATTTTATCTTTCTGAGAATGTGCTGCGTGCATTGCCGCTTTGGTACAGTTCATCTTTTCTATTTACATATATCTGCCATCTGTCCCTGATACTTGTTTTCAGAGGTTGTCCCTGTAAATTTTCATCCTTGCAACGTTGGCTTTCAGCAACCATGTCCTCTACAAGATGTGTTTTTTTTTCTGCCCACTGACTTCACTTCACATCAACTGTTAATGCTTTGCTGAGTTGCACAACTTAAGTTAAAATGCAAACAAACAAACAAAAATAATATAAATAAAAAGCAAAACAAACCTACAAAACCCAATAAAACAACCATAGTAGAATACAGCAAACAACATGTAACGCTGGCTAGGACTTGATGTACCTAAAATAATAAGCTCCGCCTCCCCTCATTACCCCCCATTCCCCTTCCTCCCCCACCCCTCCCCCACAGGTTGCACCCCTGGTTGCTGCCTGCTGCAGTTCTTTGAAGTTGTGTCATCCTCCTCCCCAAAACCCCACCCTGTGTGATGCTCAGTCATTCAGTACCAGAAAACCCTATAAAAGAATCATGTTTGCACACTGCAGCCACTGCACTGAGCCACCATCTGCAGTAAGCCACCACTGCATGGAGGAAAAACGTTTTAGCCATTTATTTAGGAAAGGGTTTTTTACAGTAAGAGTGATTAAGATGTAGAATGCATTGCCACAGGAAGTCGTTATGGCAAACTCTATACCTGCATTTAAAGGGGGGCTTAGATGCTTTCCTTGCGTTGAAAGACATCCATGGCTACAATTACTAGGTAATGCCCAATGATGTTGATCCAGGAATTTTATCTGATTGCCATCTGGAGTCGGGAAGAAATTTTTCCCTGTTGGGGTTAATTGGACCATGCCTTGTGGGGTTTTTTTCGCCTTCCTCTGGATCAACTGGGATATGTGAGGGAGCAGGCTGGTGTTATACTTTGTACTGGTTGAACTCGATGGACGTATGTCTTTTTTCAACCAAAATAACTATGTAACTATGTAACTATGCACTAAGCCACTGCGCACAACTGTACCACCCACACTAAGCCACCATACAAGGTACATCCATGCATACTTAACCACTTAACGACCAGCTAACGCCCATAGGCGTCGGCAGGTCTTAAGTGGTTTACCATGGAAACGGCCGCTCGATCGAGCGGCCTTTCCATGTCAGTTCACGGAGGGTGTCTCTGTGAACAGCCGGAGAGCCGCCGATCGCGGCTCGCCGGCAAAATGTAAACACGCGGGGAAGAAATCCCCGCTGTTTACATCATACGTCGCTGCTACGCAGCAGCACCGCAAGGCAGATCGGCGATCCCCGGCCTCTGATTGGCTGGGGATCGCCGGCATATGATAGGCTGAAGCCTATCCTACAATGCGCAGGACGGATATCCGTCCTTCGCCGCTCAGAGGGGAAGAGGGAGGGAGAGGGACGGAGCGCCGAAAACGCTGCGGAGGGGGGCTTTGAAGAGCCCCCGCAAAGCGCAGCAAGCCGGCGACGATCAGACCCCCCCAGCAGGACATCCCCCTAGTGGGGAAAAAAGAGGGTAAGTCTGATCGCCCTGGCATAATCCTGATCTGTGCTGCGGGCTGGAGAGCCCACGCAGCACAAATCAGGCAAACCACCCCTGGTCCTTAAGGCACTTCAGCCCAGGGCCGGATTTGTACTTTTTACCGCCCTAGGCCACTGTCACCAGCCGCCCCCCTTCAGTATAGGTAGCGAGATGACCCCTCCCTCCTTCACTCTAGTATACGTAGCCAGGTGACTCCTCCCCCTTTCTCCCCCCTTTCCCTATAGTATAGGTAGCCAGATAACGCCCTTAATCCCTCCTTTTCCCACCCCCCTTTCAGTATAGGTAGCCAGCCGGCCTTCACACCGCAGCAGCCATCTGTGTCACTCATTTCTCCACTCGTATACAGTGTAGAAGCTTCCTCTTTCTTTCCATCTTCAATGCTGCCCAAGTCAATAGCCACCGACCACAATGCAAACGTGCACAGAGAGCAAGGTAACTGCTGCAGAGGCAGCTAGCAGCAGAGTACCGCAGTCAGGCGCTCGCCTGATCTCTCTGCATTGCAGCATTTGCAAGCTTACAAATGCTGCATCAGTTTAGCCTGCTGCTTTGGTGCCCTTCCTCCTGTAGTGCCCTAGGCCATAGCCTAGGTGGCCTTGGCCTAAATCCGGCCCTGCTTCAGCCTAAATAAACCTACTGTCATTAAGTTACATTAGTTATGTTAATTAAAATAGATAGGTAATATAATCTTATACCCACCTTGTTTTAAAAGAACAGGCAAATGTTTTATTTCATGAGCGCAGCCATCTTTTTGGTTGAAAGGAGGTGACAGGGAGCATGAGACACAGTTCCAACTGTCCTGTGTGTTGATCACCCCTCCCAGTTGCTAGGCAACGTGAATAACAACATAGGAAATCCCATCATGCTTTGCACAGCATCAGTGAAAAAAGCCCGGGCAGTTTTCTTTGAAGGAGCGGAGCTTAAGCTTTTGTGCAGCTAAAAATAAGGCTTATGCAAGAAAAACAAAGTTCTGATGCTGTGAAACTGTTAAAGAAACACCAAGCCTTTTCAGTGCTGCTGAGTAGATTTTTAGTCTGGAGGTTCACTTTAAGTAAGTACGAACTCACCTGCAGCAGAGCATGCACACAACTGCTGTACTTAGCCGCCACCCACACTAACCCACCACCCCACTAAGCCACTGCCCACACTAAGCTGTTAACCACCGGTGCTTCCGAGTCCATGCATATTTACAGCCTTTGGTAGTAATCAAGGAAGGTGTCACTGACAGAGCTGGATTTACCATAAGGCACTGTAGGCACGTGCCTGCAGGCGCATGATGGTGAAAAGGTGGTTCACTATTCCTCCCCTAGTGCTTCCCTCCTTCCTTCCCTATGCAGAGTCCGAGCAGAGCGTAAATGAGAGGTTACTTACCTGGGTCTCGGCATTCCACTGACAAGATCTCTTTTCAGTCGGGGCACCACTAGATACTTAATACTGAGGGTACCTCTGGCTACCTAATGCTAAGGGACACCTGTAGCTACCTGTGACAGGCAAGGAAAGTAAGGGAGAAGTGACAGCTGGGCCAGCCAGCACATTTGTGGTGCAGTTCAGCGGGGGTTTGTGGGATCATGGAGGGCGGAGTCTAGAGTGCCAGGACATCTGCCTATAGGCTCCTGTGATGTAAATCCAGGCTTAGTCAATTACATGGAACAATGGCAGCCTGTGTACAAGATGATAAACATTTTGATGATGGCATCTTCCAACAGCTCTGCTAAACTTTCATTTGCAGGAATTCCCGTAAATAACTTGAGTACGGCCATATTTGCTGAGCGTGCAGCAGATGTGGAATGACACCAGAGCACTGTGGGTGTCTCAGTAATAAGTCATTAAATTTCTCATGCAAGAAGGAGCAGGAGCAGCCACCACAGTGGGGTCTGTGTGTCAGGAAGAATATGGAATGCATGAAAACTGAGCCTCTCACGGAATGGCAGCTCAGTCTGCAGATACAGCCACCAAGGATGACTCGCTGCTGCGCTCCCCTCTGCAAATGCTTCACATTTTTACAATACTCTTTTTTTTTTTTTTTTAACTAGTCACATGATAAAATGTGTTATTTTTATACACAATTTCATAGTAATCCCACAAAAGTATTTTTTCTACATCATATGAAGGAAGTGAAATTGTATGACTGCTCAAATCTCCTACCAACCCAAATGTGCCCCATCTAACCAGTGCTAGCATCCTAACTGTGTGTCTCCCCTGCTCACCAGTCCTATCACCCCACCTACCCCCCAACTAACCAGTGCTAGCATCCTAACTGTGTGTCTCCCCTGCTCACCAGTCCTATCACCCCACCTGCCCCCCAACTAACCAGTGCTAGCATCCTAACTTTGTGTCTCTCCTGCTCACCAGTCCTATCACCCCACCTGCCCCCCAACTAACCAGTGCTAGCATCCTAACTTTGTGTCCCCCCTGCTCACCAGTCCTATCACCCCACCTGCCCCCCAACTAACCAGTGTTATCATCCTAACTGTGTGTCTCTCCTGCTCACCTGTCCTATCACCCCACCTGCGCCCCAACTAACCAGTGCTAGCATCCTAACTGTGTGTCTCCCCTGCTCACCAGTCCTATCACCCCACCTGCGCCCCAACTAACCAGTGCTATCATCCTAACTGTGTGTCTCCCCTGCTCACCAGTCCTATCACCCCACCTGCGCCCCAACTAACCAGTGCTAGCATCCTAACTGTGTATCTCCCCTGCTCACCAGTCCTATCACCCCACCTGCCCCCCAACTAACTAGTACTATCATCCTAAATGTGTGTCTCCCCTGCTCACCAGTCCTATCACCCCACCTGCTCCCCAACTAACCAGTGCTAGCATCCTAACTGTGTGTCTCCCCTGCTCACCAGTCCTATCACCCCACCTGCCCCCCAACTAACCAGTGTTATCATCCTAACTGTGTGTCTCTCCTGCTCACCTGTCCTATCACCCCACCTGCGCCCCAACTAACCAGTGCTAGCATCCTAACTGTGTGTCTCCCCTGCTCACCAGTCCTATCACCCCACCTGCGCCCCAACTAACCAGTGCTATCATCCTAACTGTGTGTCTCCCCTGCTCACCAGTCCTATCACCCCACCTGCGCCCCAACTAACCAGTGCTAGCATCCTAACTGTGTATCTCCCCTGCTCACCAGTCCTATCACCCCACCTGCCCCCCAACTAACTAGTACTATCATCCTAAATGTGTGTCTCCCCTGCTCACCAGTCCTATCACCCCACCTGCCCCCCAACTAACCAGTGCTAGCATCCTAACTGTGTGTCTCTCCTGCTCACCAGTCCTATCACCCCACCTGCTCCCCAACTAACTAGTGCTATCATCCTAACTGTGTGTCTCCCCTGCTCACCAGTCCTATCACCCCACCTACCCCCCAACTAACCAGTGTTATCATCCTAACTGTGTGTCTCTCCTGCTCACCAGTCCTATCACCTCACCTACCCCCCAACTAACCAGTGTTATCATCCTAACTGTGTGTCTCCCCTGCTCACCAGTCCTATCACCCCACCTGCCCCCCAACTAACCAGTGTTATCATCCTAACTGTGTGTCTCTCCTGCTCACCAGTCCTATCACCTCACCTACCCCCCAACTAACCAGTGCTAGCATCCTAACTGTGTGTCTCCCCTGCTCACCAGTCCTATCACCCCACCTGCCCCCCAACTAACCAGTGCTAGCATCCTAACTGTGTGTCTCTCCTGCTCACCAGTCCTATCACCCCACCTGCTCCCCAACTAACTAGTGCTATCATCCTAACTGTGTCTCCCCTGCTCACCGGTCCTATCACCCCACCTACCCCCCAACTAACCAGTGTTATCATCCTAACTGTGTGTCTCTCCTGCTCACCAGTCCTATCACCTCACCTACCCCCCAACTAACCAGTGTTATCATCCTAACTGTGTGTCTCCCCTGCTCACCAGTCCTATCACCCCACATATCCCCAAATAACCAGTGCTATCATCCTAACTGTGTGTCTCCCCTGCTCACCAGTCCTATCACCCCACCTGCCCCCCAACTAACCAGTGCTAGCATCCTGTGTGTGTAATCTATTCACCAGTCTTACTACCCCAACTTCTCCCCTACTCACCAGTATTACCAACCTAACTGTACCCCATCTAACGAGTGCTATCATCCTAACTGTGTGTCTTCCCTATTCACCTGTCTCACCACCCCAAATGAGCCCCATCTAACCAGTGTTATCATCTTATGTGTCTCCTCTACTCACCAGTCTTACCACACAAACTGTAACCCATTTAACCAGTGTTGTAATCCTGTGTGTCTCCCCTGCTCACCAATCTTACCGCCCCAGTTGTGCCCTATTTAACTAGTATTGTCATCCTAACTTTGTGTCAGTCAGTCTTACTACCCCATAGCAAAGAAATGAACAGCGCTACTTAAAAACAGATGAGTGCTTACCTGCAAAAAAGTGCACACCCCACTCATGGGATTCAAATACACAATGAGCATACACATACCTGTCTACCACTTGGAGGATGTTAGTTTCACTAACAATTTGCAATTTGTTAGGTACTTGTCCCTCCCACTGTCGAAGAAGTCTTTCCTCCATGGGAGGGGACCTAACACTAACTAAATTCTACCTATGCATATGCATAGCCTGGGCGCGCTACCAGTAAAATTGAGAATTGCGCAAAAAAAGTGGGATCAGCGCATCACCAGGCCGCCCCTGAATGGCCTCAGCTCAGAGATGCGCTGAGCCCCCCCAGAAACTGCAAACGCACCTTGAACCCAAACAGAGACTCTGCATATACACCAAAGGAAAACTATTAAGTGGGAGCAGCTGACCAGAAATAAATCAATCAAACATAGCAAAGAAATGAACAGCGCTACTTAAAAACAGATGAGTGCTTACCTGCAAAAAAGTGCACACCCCACTCATGGGATTCAAATACACAATGAGCATACACATACCTGTCTACCACTTGGAGGATGTTAGTTTCACTAGTCTTACTACCCCAATTGTGTCCCATCTAACCAGTCTATACAACTGAGTGTCTCCCCGTTCACCAGTTCACTGCAGCTGGGTGCTCTCTCAGCTCACTCTGTCCCACCACCTCTACTTACCAGTCTTATCCCCTTCACTACCTTCAGTTACCGCGATACTCCACTTGCGGCCACTGCTATGTTAATTTACATAGTTACAACTGCTATGTAAAGGCAGGGAGAGCGGGCGCTCAGTCACATTAAGCTGGACTGCTAAGCAGCTCAGATTGATGAATCAGGCTCCTAGTATAAGCTATTTATCAAGAAGAGAGTCACATACAATTATTGACTGTTACAAAACTTATATTTATTAAACATTTCTCAAACCAATTATGACAAAAGATACATTAAAGAGTGGGGACCAGTCAATGGCTTCTCTTCAGGAGTTTTTCAGCACTTGATTATCAGTTCCCTCAGGCCTGGAACCCACTGAAATCCGCAAACGCAAAACGCAACCGCTAGCGTTTTGTCTGAGCGGTTTGCAAGCGGATTCATGCGCGTTTTCGGTCGCGTTTTGCAACAGTGTATTTTTTTCCTCAGCGGTTGTGTAGCGTTTTGCGTTTCGCGTTTTTATCCTGATTGGTCCTGTGAATTATTTTTAATTTTGTTACAGTGTGCTGAACCGCAAAACGCTAGCAAAACCGCTCAGTTTAGGTTTTGCTGAGCGTTTCTGCTAGCGTTTCAATACTTTACATTGAAGCGCTAACGCTCCCAAAATGCTGCAGGTCCTGCGTTTGCGTTTCTGGGAAACGCAAACGCTCCTGTGGAAGTTGCCCCATCCATTAACATTAGCTGAGCGTTTTGGCAAAACGCTAGCGTATCGCAGCGCTGCCAAAATGCTCAAAAAAACGCTCTTGTGGATTCCAGCCCTAATTCTGGGATTTCACTTACGTATGAAACAGTTTTGTATAGTCTTGCATGTGCTTTTAGTAACACTATTATTGTGGTGATCATAAGCTAAAAGTACGTTCTGCAGAGTTGCCTTAATGGTTTTAGGGGCTTTAATGGGTTTAGGTGAAATCGGAAGGAGTGGAGAGAAATATTTTATCAAGTCGTCCCCTTTAAGGGGTACTTTTGGAGTATAGTTCCATCGTGTGGGATAAGAAGTTATTATAAGATGTTGTCTTGGTAGTTTAGCAAGCCAAAAGGGATTCAGCACATACTACGTCCCCAAAAAAACTCCCATAGACCTTATTATTTAACCTTGAGTCATGTAAAATCTAGTCAGGTGTTCATTTTGCCAAATATAACTCACAAGTTTTTTCATCTCAACTAAATGACTTTCCATCTCCCCTGTCTTACTCCCCTGTCCTTTCTCTTCCATCTCACCAGTCTTACCACACTCAGTGTATTTCTCTTCCGACTTCGTTCTTCTGTCCCATCCACCATCACTGTGTTACTGTTTTACCATTCTCCACTTCCCCAGTGATCCACTTATGTCTCCACAATTTGGTCATGTGACCTGTTATATGATATAGACATGCACATTGGATGCATGGGGAATTGTTTCTGCACCGTGCATCAACTCCCATAATCCTCTATACACATTTATGCTATGTTTATGTGACAACTAAATGACTTTCCATCTCCCCTGTCTTACTCCCCTGTCCTTTCTCCTCCATCTCACCAGTCTTACCACACTCACTGTGTTTCTGTTCCGACCTTGTTCTTCTGTCCCATCCACCATCACTGTGTTACTGTGTCACCATTCTCCACTTCCCCAGTGATCCACTTATGTCTCCACAACTTGGTCATGTGACCTGTTATATGACATAGACATGCATATTGGATGCATGGGGAATTGTTTCTGCACCGTGCATCAACTCCCATAATCCTCTATACACATTTATGCTATGTTTATGTGACAACTAAATCAATACATTTATCTGAAGGCTATGCAATGGTGAAAACCGCGATTGGAACTCTTAACGCTGACTGGCAAGTAAGGATGACCAACAAGATCCAAATAATTGTGGGCTGCTGCAGGATTATGCAAACTGCGTATGCAAATGTATGTAGATTAAAAATGGACCAATCAAATCCCACCTTGGCGAGAATCGATTGGTTCATTTGTAAGCAGCCTAAATTTGCATACAAAATTTGCACAATCCTGCATCAGCTTAGAATTATTTGCAACTCACTGACCATCCCTACTGGTAGATATATTTTGTAGTGCACGCAGTTCTTCTGAAGAAAGAACATAGGTGGGCATATTATAGGGTCCAGTTCAAGCTCTGGTTATTTGTCTGTACGCTCTGCCTCCCACCAATCATTTCTCTTTATGTATGGTATATTTTTTCCTTTCTTTCTTTATTTTTTTTTACCATAGTCTTGTTACGTTGGTATATGTGACTTTCTTAGGCAACCCTTTTTTTAGTCCCATTTGGAGTTATTTGTTAAAACAACAAAAGGAGGATAAAGTCGGGCACCAATTGCTGATAAGTCACCTATTTAATAACTCCCAACACCTTCAATGATACATGCAAAATCTAGCCTTACAGCTGTTTCACGGGAGAACCCGCTTCTTCAGAGGCAGCAGATACAAGTTATACAATAAGAACACGACATATATATACACATAAGCAATAACAGGCCTTACCCCACGCTGAAACCTGTCCATCACTGCCGAGCGCGCGCCAGATTGTAGCACCGCCCCGAGCCGGTCAGTCCGCCTGCTGGAGGAGGCACGCCCCCTTACCTGGGAGGGTGCAGTAGGGTATCCCCAGGCGTCACGTGATACACGTCACGTGATCCGCCGACATCACTTCCTCCGCATTTGATTGGCCGCCGGTATCAGTGAGGGAGGCAGCGTCATACAGCGTTGCCTAGCAATGAGGCACGCTAGGGGTGGACCTGTAAGATAAACAATAAAACCAAAAGTTAAAAACGCAATTATATTCACATTCAATAACAGTTCAGCCATTGGGTAATGCAATTTTAAAACTACAGAACATGATAATTGATAAACGGAATACGATCATACGATTGCATAACAGCAATGCATATGATCCTTATAGGCTATTGAATTTGATAACACAGAGAGCGGCCAATTACAGCTACAGCACAATTCTAGAAAACCAGATATAAAACTGAACATCGAGGTGGTCATTATACTTGGACAGTAAAGATATAAATTCTAAAGCACCATAATTAATGTTTATCAAGAAAGCACCATAGTTCATTTCTTTCATTGAGGCCCATTCTACCACATGCCTCTGTTAGGGAAATTAATCTCGCCTCTTCCCTCCTTAGGGACTGGTCTCTAGAGCCCCCTCTGTGCGGGTATTGGACCACTTTAAGACCACAAAATTTCAGGCAATCAGCATTGCCTGAATGGACATCTCTAACATGAGCAATGAGTCTACCAGCACCTTTCCCAGTCTCAATGGATTTGTAGTGCTCCTGGAATCGGGTTTTTATAGGGCGAGTGGTTTTGCCAATATAGAATCTTCTGCATGGGCAAAAGACCACATACACGCAAAATTCAGTCCCGCAGTGTATACAGTCTTTGATTTGGACATTATATCCACCAAGCTGTATATTCTTGCAAGACCAGAACTGATGACAATGACAGCAGTTGTGGCAACGGAAATTGCCTTTAGGTCTTGCCTTGGTTAACCAATCAGGTTTACCAGGTTCCCTTTGTTATTTGTTAGCATATAGTTTTGTGCTGTACCGGTCATTAACTCTAATGCTAGTTGTTGGGGCATTCGAGTAAGAACTACTACACAACGAGATTAATTTACTATTATTTTGGTTTGTTGACATATTGTTTTTTTACGTGAGCAATGCAGCGCTTTCTTGAATACGCTTAGTTTAATGTGGCCTAATACAATATTAATGTTGTCCTACCCAAGCTATTTGTTTTATCTACTATCATTTACTGTCCACCCATCACAATAAGCAACTTTGTGGAGCTCTGGTTTCTGGTCAAGTGATGGAGGTCATTTCAATCCCAGTAGGTTGGCCCAGCAGAGGCTAATATCAAACCACTCTTCAGTCATTTTGATTGGTAGTCCTGCTGGCATCACTGTCTTACTGCGTGACTTCTACAGCATAAGGGGGGCACCTGGAACCAGTGCACCACAGAGTCTTCTTGTTCGACATTCAGGTTAAGTTAAAGGGAATCTAAAGTGAGTATATAGAGGCTTCCATATTTGTTTTCTTTTAAAGAATACCAGTTGCCTGGCAGCCCTGCTGATCTGTTATGGCTGCAGTAGTGTCTGAATAACACCAGAAAGAAGCATGCAGCTACTCTTGTCAGATCTGACAATAATGTCAAACACCTGATCTTCTGCATGCTTGTTTAGGCTAAAAATATTAGAGGCAGAGGATCAGCAGGATAGCCAGGTAACTGGTATTGTTTAAAAGAAAATAAATATAGCAGCATCCGTATCCCTATTATTTCAGTTGTCCTTTAAGCTGCTTATAATAACCCTGATCACCATTTTGAATACGTCCCTAACGGTTTAAAGTAGACTTCAATTTGAACTTTGTTTTTTTTTTAATTGAAACTAGAGAGGCTGTAGGCAAATTCAAGGAAACCGCCATACTAATTGGTTCTGAGATCACTAAGTTACATTAATGTCTTTAAAGTTCTACAGGGTTCCAGTCATTATTCATTTCATTTTGTGTATTATGAATAAAGAAGTAATGAGTGCTAATACAGAAGCATGTTCTGTAGATTAAGGTATAAAAAATGGTGATTTACAATTACTTGTGTCAGTTTCAGTTTGCTGTATTTCCTGGGGAAAATGGTGTTCTTTTTAGAAAAAATTAAGAGACGACAATGCTTTTGGCCACATTTGTATTCGTTTATTATGGAATACCTTTCAATATTTTTTCAATTAAAGTATCACAAGGTCTTGTGGTATTCATGTGGCCGGGTTACTGATACGTGTTTTGCCTTGTGTTTGGGAATAAGGCAGTTACTAGAAGTATTCTGGCCACATATTTTCTGTAGCCTGCTGGGCCACGAGCCTAATTGTAGTTAAAGGGCAACTTTCAATATAAATTGTAAAATTTAAAATACATGGAAACACATAAATAAAAATTAAATTTCTCCCAGAGTAAAAGGTGCTATAAATTACTTTTCTCCTATGTTGCTGTCACTTACAATAGGTATTAGAAATCAGACAAAACTGACAAGTTTTGGACTACTACATCTCCTTGTGGGGGATTCTCAGAGTTTTCTTTATTTTAAAAAGCACTTGCTGAATGGCTGTTGCTCAGTCCAACTGCCAGTGTGCAAACAGGTGTGTGTGAGGGGGAGGGGGGTTGCTGGGGCTGCAACTTTGTATAGATTATTTTCAGGGAGTGCTTTTGTAAAGAATGAGGCCAGGTGCACACATAGCAGAACCGCTAGAGTTGCGGAAAACGCTAAGTTTTTGCCGCTAATGGAAAACTATAGACTGCAGGAAAAAACGCATATGCGTTTTTGATGCGTGCGTTTTCAAGAATGCAAGTTTTGTTGCATAATCTTCAAAAATGCTGCAAAAAATGCACAAAAAACGCACACAACATAAAATGAAACATGACATAAAACTCAGCATTTTATGTTATGTGTGCACCGAGCCTGAATAAAATACTGAGAATCCCCCAAGAAGAGATGGACTAGTTAAAAACCTGTCTGTTTTGTCAGATTTCTACTAACTTCTGTAAGTGGCCGCAACATAGGAGAAAAGTAATTTATAGCTCATTTGACTTTTGAAAAAACGTACTTCTTATTTGTATGTGTTTACATGTATTTTCAATTTTACAATTTTTCGTGATAGTGGTCCTTCAATGTTAATAATAATTTTAGCATGTGGTTTGCGCTTTTCTCCTGTCGGATTCAAAGCGCATGAGAGCTGCAGCTGCTTAGGGTGCTCAGTAGGCCACTCTAAAGCAACGGAGTCTGGGCCAATGATTCCTTACTGAATAGGGAAATGACTCCAGGCAGGATTCAAACCCTGGTCTTCTGTGTCAAAGGTGGCATCTTTAACCAGTACACTATCCCACCACCTAGTTGTGCCTACTGCGCTACCTATTGTCAAAGATCTGCTCAGACTTCATCAGGTCAGTATTCGTACTAAAATCATTGTATAATCTTATCATTGCCATTCAGTCTAAAGCATCCTAATTACCCTGATTAATTGGGAACAACTATTTTAATCAATTCAACGGGTGAAAAACAGCAGCTCTCTGCAATTGGTTTGTAGACAGGCATGGCTAATAGACAAAGGAGCTCAGTGAGGACCTGCAGCTGTGCATTGTGGCTGCTCACAAGTCAAGAAAGGGCTACAAGGCCATTGCTAGGTTTTCAAGTTGCAGTCCTTTTTTTCTACAATAATGCCTCTTGTACATCATCTTATTATCTTTTGGTACACACCTATGTCATTTCCCGTTAAAAAATTACTTGCTGGTTGAATAAAAGTAACTTTAAAGTGAACCTCCGGACTAAAAATCTACTCAGCAGAACTGAAAAGTCTTGGTGTTTCTTTAACAGTTTCACAGCATCAGAACTTTGTTTTTCTTACCAAAGCATCATTTTTAGCTGCATTTTTAGCTAAGCTCCACCCATCAAAGAAAACTGCCCGGGCTTTTTTTCCTTGATGCTGTGCAAAGCATGATGGGATTTCCTATGTTGTTATTCACGTTGCCTAGCAACTGGGAGGGGTAATCAGCACAGAGGACAGTTGAAACTGTGTCTCATGCTCCCTGTCACCTCCTTTCAACCAAAAAGATGGCTGCCCCCATGAAATCACAAACATTTGCCTGTTCTTTTAAAACAGGGTGGGTAAGAGATTATATTACCTATCTATTTTAATTAACATAACTAATTTAACTTAAAGAGACTCTGTAACATGAAAAAGATCCCCTGGGGTGTACTCACCTCGGGTGGGGGAAGCCTCCGGATCCTAATGAGGCTTCCCACGCCGTCCTCTGTCCCACGGGGGTCTCGCTGCAGCCCTCTGAACAGCCGGCGACAGGCCCGACTGTAATTTCAATATTTACCTTTGCTGGCTCCAGCGGGGGCGCTGTGGCTGCTTTCCTCTCCGAACTACACGGAAATACCCGATCTCAGTCGGGTCCGCTCTACTGCGCAGGCGCCGGAAACTTGCGCCTGCGCAGTAGAGCAGACCCGACGGCGATCGGGTATTTCCGTGTAGTTCGGAGCCGACAGCCGTCAGAGCGCCTGCGCAGGAGCCAGGAAGGTAAATATTACGTCACGGCTGCACGGAGGGCTGCAGCGAGACCCCCGTGGGACAGAGGACGGCGTGGGAAGCCTCATTAGGATCCGGAGGCTTCCCCCACCCGAGGTGAGTACCCCCCAGGGGATTTTTTGAGGTTACAGATCTTCTTTAATGACAGTATGTTTGTTTAGGCTGAAGTTCCTCTTTAAGTCAAAATTTGCCGGGGGTATGAATAATTATGGGCAGCACTGTATATGTGGTAAGATTGTAAAATCAAGAGTGTATGGTTAGTGTTGAGCTTCATGTCAGGCAAGCTAATGATCGTAGCTCTTTCAGAATGAGCAATCTTGTTGACATTTCACAAAGCAACCAATGATATGTTTCCTCATTGACAGATTGTGGCGGTTGTGGCCTGGAAATAAAGAATGGCCAGTCATTGGTCGCCCTGGAGAAACACTGGCACTTGGACTGTTTCAAATGCAAAACATGTGGCATTCACTTGAAGGCAGAATACATTAGCAAGTAAGTGATGGACTTACATCTCACATTAATTTTGTGCTGCTATGAAGGTTATCATCATTGGAAATGGTATTCTAACATAAGAATGTAGTAAGAAATGTACAGTGGTCAGATTTACTAACATATCTCTACTGATAGCAAAGGTTCTCTAGGGGAGATACCATACATACAGACTAGGAAGGATCAATGAGATGCAAATATTTCTGAGTTCATGCAGATTTATGTAAATTTGTATGCAAATATATGCAGCTTGAAAATGGACCAATCGAGTCCCCCCAGGTTTAAATTAATTGGTCCATTTTCAAGCTGTATACATTTGCATAAAAATGTATATAAATCTGCATGAAATATGATCTCATTGATCATCCCTACTACAGACTGGAGATTTGAAAAATTGTCTGATATTAATTGGTGAACTCATGCAGCCCTCATCTGAGTTATATTGGAATATAGTGTGTGTGTGTATGTGTTGTTCAGACGGATTTCAACAGCAGCTCATTGAGCCAGTGCTAAACATTTTTCTGCTCCTGAGCAAAAAAAGCATTCAGCATTGGTTTCTGGCCTATCGGCATTGTGTTTTGAGACTTCTAGGGGGTACGGAACTGCTCCAATGCAGATGTGAATTACTGCGGGGATTACGAACTACACAAGGAGCAGTAACAACTTTTTAAAAGACGATTACATTAATTCATTTGTAGTATAATATACAGAGGCGCCAAAAGAATAAAAGTAGTACCAATTAAAATTCAATAACATATGTGGGTGGTAAGGGTGGGCTCACACACCCCATAAGAAACACAAGTAACAATTTGCATAAAATACAAAACTTGTTAATTTCAATAAATACTGCCAATAGAAACAATTTGCAATGCGTTTCGCGGGCCCCAAAGCCCGCTTCCTCAGGCAAGAAAAATATATACAGGCAGGAGCAACAATGTCCTCTGCAAAGGCGCCACACTCGTCTACACAAGGACATTGTTGCTCCTGCCTGTATATGTTTTTCTTGCCTGAGGAAGCGGACTTGGGACCCGCGAAACGCGTTGCAAATTGTTTCTATTGGCAGTATTCATTAAATTAACAATTTTTGTATTTTATGCAAATTGTTACTTGTGTTTCTTATGGGGTGTGTGAGCCCACCCTTACCACCCACATATTTTATTGAATTTTAATTGGTACTACTTTTATTCTATTGGCGCCTCTGTATATTATACTACAATTTGATCCACCTGGTGGATGGGTGTTGATACCCTTATTTTTTCCTTCTACGGAGAGCGACTTTTTAACCTGAGCGGGGACAGGTCTAATCTCCTCGTCTACGATTGATGTGGTTGCCCTTATCGGCAACCCAGACTTGTGAGTATAATTCCAATCGTCCTTTTCATTCACTATATGCCATTTATACAACAGTAATACACTATCGGGGGCTCTCGATTGTCTTTTCTCTTTTTGTTCCACAGTCATTCATTTGAATGGAATGGCGATGGATCACTTTTAAACATTGCTTTCATCGACCGCTGAAAACATTATTGTTACAGCCGCACAAAAGATCATGGGAACCAGCCGCAAATGTCTGTAAATTTGCTGCAGAAACCACATGGCAAGTTTGCCGCTACTTACACCATTAGAGTAGGGTGCATTGTGCAATCCACAGTACTTGTGTTGCTATGGTAGCAGCCAATACCCAAGCATTGCGCTAATTGCGCAAGGCATGCTACTCAAATGATGTAAATAGTACCAGTAAACTTCCTGGATGCAAGTTAGCTGAATAAACTCCCCATCCCCCCCCTTCCCCCCCCCCCCCCCCATGCTGCAGCTGCTTATTGTCATAGCTATGTGCACCTGTTTATGTACTGAGATCTGTCCTGCTGTCTCCTAATGTATTTTGTGTTTCCTAGAGATGGGATTCCTTACTGTGAAATGGATTATCACGCTAAGTTTGGTATAAAGTGTGATCACTGCGAGAAGTACATCACAGGCCGAGTGCTGGAGGTAATAAGAGAAAACACAAAAACTAAATGTGATGTTCTGTGTTGGGTTTTTATTTTTCATTTAGTTTTGAATGTCAATTTAAACGTTATTTTTAATTAATAATTGCTGTTGCAAGCAGGTTAACAAATAGTACATCTACATTTTTCATGTTTACAACTTGCAGTCACAGCTCCTAAGGCACACAACTTATACCCTGAATTAATTAACACACCAGTTAGCCAAGACTTTGTGATGTACATATCACTATTAAAGTAAGTCTCCGAGTTAAAGGCAGTCAAAAAAAGAAAATCACTGCGCTGACAATACAAATGCAGTGTGTATTAATATGGTGGAATGCTCTGTAAAAGTACAGTCAATATGCTATCATGCAGAGAAGAGCTTCAAACTCAAATAATTATATATGTTGCTTCCTAGTGGCCGGACTGCACCATGCCTTCCAATCGGTTTCAGCACACAGACCATGCAATCTGTCGCAATCGGTGCGCAGAAACCGTTTGGAATTTGGCTGCAGACCGACTAGAAGGGAGCCTGTGAGTTACGGTAATTACACACTATTTCAGGGTATAACTGCCACCACCTCTGTTACCATGGGACAGAGGAACCCACTGACTGGCTGATTCTAGACCTGCAAATAGAAAATGGTTAAACACACTCTATTTTATCTAGCTATCAACAATAGTAGCGACTCTTCAGAAGCCAGGGTTCAGTTTGTGTTGCTGAATAATAGGTGTAGCCGAACAAATAAATGACGTTAGCGACGTTTATTAAAAATGCAATATTGGATTAGTATGGCTCTGTACAAATTAACAAGCTGACACATCATTGCATTCCAGCGGTTATGGAGGTGTGTTTAGCTTCTAAGGGTAACAATGGTTAATTTGCATATATTCAGCAGTGATGCCCTGGGAGACATCTCAAGCTCACTCCAACCTGAATTATCGCAAATTCTGTTTTAAAACCACTTAACGACCGCCTAACGCCGATAGGCGTCGGCGGGTCGTTAGTGGTATAGCATGGAAACGGCCGCTCGATCGAGCGGCCTTTCCATGCTAGTTCACGGAGGCTGTCTCCGTGAACAGCCGGAGAGCCGCCGATCGCGGCTCGCCGGCGAAATGTAAACAGGCGGGGAAGAAATCCCCGCTGTTTACATCACACGGCGCTGCTGCGCAGCAGCGCTGTGACGTAGATCGGCGATCCCCGGCCTCTGATTGGCCGGGGATCGCCGGCATATGATAGGCTAAAGCCTATCCCAGGATGCGCAGGACGGACTTCTGTCCTGCGCATTACGGGTGAAGAGGGAGAGGGAGGTGAGCGGAGGGAGGGCGGAAATGGCTGCGGAGGGGGGCTTTGAGGAGCCCCCCCCGCTGAACGAACAGAGCCGGCGGCGATCAGACCCCCCCAGCAGGACATCCCCCTAGTGGGGAAAAAAGGGGGGAAGTCTGATCGCCCGGCCAAATTCCTGATCGGTGCTGCGGGCTGTAGAGCCCACGCAGCACCGATCATTAGAAAACCCCCTGGTCCTTAAGTGGTTTAAGAAAGCAAACTTTTGTATTCATAGCATTTTAGTAAGGGGGCTTTTAGGACCATTGTAGCCCCTCACACACTCCAATGAGTTCTGGTTCACCATGAGCTTGCTGGTTAGTCTGTACCTCTCGGTGTTACAAGCCCTACTCCATAGAGCCAAATTAATCCATGCCATGCACTGATGAGGATCAAACAATCTGAAACAGTCTGTATGCATGTTGGATTATTATGGCTCTGTACAAATTAACAAGCTGACACATCATTGCATTCCAGCGGTTCTGGAGGTGTGTTTAGCTTCTAAGGGCAACAATGATTAATTTGCATATATTTAGCAGTGATGCACTGGGAGACATCTCAAGCTCACTCCAACCTGAATTATAGCAAATTCTTTCTGTTTTACGAAAGCAAACTTTTGTATTCAAACTCAAAGAAAGTTCCAGTTTTGCTCATTCGAAAGTTCTCGCAATATTCAGATAGAGATGTCGCGAACTTCCGCGGAAGGTTCGGTTCGCGTAAAAGTTTGCGAACCGCAATAGACGTCAATGGGGAGGCGAACTTTGAAAAATAGAAAAAAATATGCTGGCCACAAAAGTGATGGAAAACATGTTTCAAGGGGTCTAACACCTGGAGAGGGGGCATGGCGGAGTGGGATACACGCCCAAAGTCCAGAGGAAAAATCTGGATTTGACACAAAGCAGCGTTTTAAGGGCAGAACATTGAATGCTAAATTGCAGGCCTAAAGTGCTTTTAAACATCTTGCATGTGTATACATCAATCAGGGAGTGTAATTAGAGTACTGCTTCACACTAACACACCAAACTTACTGTGTAACGCACCGCTAACAGCTGTTTGCGTAGTGACGGCCATGCTGGACTGGTGCGCAACATGGCCAGAGTGCAGGCCGTGGCAGTTTTCCAGCCCATATGGTCGCCGGGCTGTGGTAGCTCAATGATAGAACAGTGACTGTCCAGCTGATCAAATTTGGTCTGCCCACAATGAAGCAACAACCTTATTATCTTCTTGTATGTAGGTAGGCATAGGTAGGAGTCCCAGTATAGGTAGGTAGGCATAGGTAGGAGTACCAGTATACGTAGGTAGGCATAGGTAGGAGTCCCAGTATAGGTAGGTAGGCATAGGTAGGTGCCTCAGTAGTTAGCTAGGCATAGGTAGGAGACCCAGTATAGGTAGGTAGGCATAGGTAGGAGTCCCAGTATAGGTAGGTAGGCATAGGTAGGTCCCCTAGTATTGGTAGGTAGGTGCCCCAGTAGTTAGGTAGGCATAGGTAGGTGTCCCAGTATAGATAGTTAGGCAGGGCCTGGCTGGCACAGTAATAACAATTACCAAGGTCCAGCTGCAACAGATAGGGCTGTATAATGTCAGTGTCAGTGAGCAAAACACACAAAAAATCACATCAGGAGAGCATTAGCTCTCAAAAGAGCTGTTGAGGGGTGCTATTTTAGCAATAACAATCAGCCAGGAGCAAGCCAAGAGCCTAACTACTCTTTCCCTAGGAGAAAAAATCTGCAGCAGCTCTCCCTAGGCTGTCTATTTGCAGCAGGCACACAAGTGAGTGTCATAGCCACCGAGCCTGCCTTACATAAGGGGGGGTGGGGCTCCAGGGCTTAGTGTAGCCTGAATGGCTACAATGTGCCTGCTGACTGTGATGCAGAGGGTCAAAGTTGACCCTCATAGTGCATTATGGGGCGAATCGAACTTCTGCAAAAGTTCGTCTGGTCCAGGCGAACGCGAACCACCGAAGTTCGCCGGCGAACCGTTCGCTACATCTCTATATTCAGACAACTTTCAATGTGACAGGATGAGATCCTTATCAGAGTGACAACCACCACCTCAGCCTCGGAAGTGGGCTCTCACCATTCTCAATGGACCCTCCATTAGATGGTTCTGCAGCACCACTGGGAGATTTTAAAAGCAATCTCCAGCTTGTCACAATTCCTATTTATGTCCACTGCAGTCTGGATCCTCTTTATAGTACATACAACTTGGAATATAAAACCATGTGTCCTTCCATAGTGTAAAACCATTCACTAATTTATCAGAAGTTTTGAATGCACAATCACATGTTAAAAGCAGTCATCAGGCATAACGTTTTTACGTGCTCTACCCTACGCCTTGTCTACGCGGCCTGCTACCGAATACGCTGCTCACTCACCCAGCTCAGCTCCAGCACGCCACACCGACTCTCTTCTGCATCCTTGACCTTACTAGTTTTGTCACATTAGTGACTCATCAGGGACATACTTGGACTGAATTGGTTTAGAGAAAAATTGTCTGCTGTTGGATGGTATATTTTTCAAATCTTACCTGGGTCATACAGTATTAATTCATAGCGAGGAATGCCAATAAAATAGTGAATTAATGTTTTTGCTATTTTAGTCACATATTTTTAATAAATTCACGACATTCATGTTCGCCCTTTATAGCAGCCTTTCAGCTGCTACTTCACTTGCCTTTCAGCAACCTCAACATGCCCTGATGTGACCCAGGTGAGGTGACTGAAAGCTTTTCCCCCCTAATAGCAGCCAACTTGGAAAAAAAGAAGTCCAGGTTTGCGAAATCACTTTGGTTCTACAGTCTTCTCCATTGTTCTCCAACTTCAGTAAATCATCCCCAATGGGTCTTGCCTCATATTGGAGAACATTTAACCCTTTAGCAGCCAATTTATTTCGAGGCTTGCATGTGCTCCATGCCAATTTAGCACTTTTTTTTAAATGTCTTATTTATTATATTTCCCTCCTTCTAATTAGTACTCCTGTAATGTGTATTCATGGCCACTTGTCACTAGGGGGGCAGGGTGAGACAATAGCAGAGGACCTCTGCTTTCAGTTTCTATATTTTCTGCTAGTAGAGAGAGATCAAAGCATTCCAAGAATTTACAGCACAACGAGTTCTGCTGACTGAGGTCAAAAGCAGTGCACTTATCACAAATGAGATAACTATTAAAGTTGCTAATGAGTGGATCTTAGCAACCACCAAATTCAATTCATTTCTGTCCCCTATTTAGCTCCATGTTTAGCCACGAGCTTCATTTTTATCCACAGACCTTCATGCTGAGTAACGCTCACTGGTATCCTGCAGATAAAAATTGTTTAATCTTTACTGGGTCTCTCATTTTTTGCGTAAACGGAAGTCATAGTTGTATAAAGTAGTTTAGAACATACATTACTTTAGTGTAAAAAGCCAGAAAGACTCATAAGCGGCTGAAGTCTGCAGTCCTCTCTATGACCTCATGAAAGAAACAGATGTTGTATTATGTGCCACACAAAGATCTTCTGATGAGCGCCTTTTATATCCGCTTGATATGGTGAACGAGATCCAGTCTACCTATTTATAGACGTTTTGTTGCTGGAATAAAGAACTGGACAACCTTTCACTGACCTGCTCTAAACATAGACCTGCTGAGCTTCATGTGCGAAAGCATCCAAAATAAGAACGATCTCTGCTGCACTTCACGCTTTTTGTGCTTTCACTTCCACGATTGTATATTATGTAAGGGAGAAAACGATGGTAAATGCCTTAAGATGGCCACACACCATACAAATTTTTAAATATCTTTTCTATTCAAAAATTACTATCAATTTTTCTGACTGATTGTAACATTTTAAACATCTGATCAATGTACCACACGTATTATGAAAAAAAAAAAATGATTGCTTGGGTCTGAATATCAAGACATTGTCAATCTACCCTACATCATCAGAAAAATCCAACACTCCCGATGTTCTTTGATCAAGGAAAAATGGGAAATTCGGTTAGATTTCTTGAACGAATTTAAAAAAAAAAGAAAAAAAGCTTTCAGTTTCTCTGTACTACAGATAGTTTTTATTGAATTTCTGTAAAATTGGATCATTTTATTGTATCGTGTGTGGCCACTTTTAGTGTAAATGACACACTGTGAAGGAAGACGGACGGTATCGTGTATTCGGGGAGGATAATACCCCATTTTGTCTAGCCTCCTGTTGCTGCTATGGCAGGACTCTACGCACAACTATTTTACTTTCTGATGCTGCTGTGGTCAATGTCATATTTTTTTTTTTTTTAAATAGAGAGTTTTACCTCCAGATCTAAGATCGCTCTGATCTTACTAATCAATTTCACTTGTCCCCCTTAGTTTTATCCTAGAAGATCATTTTTCATCCTTTGTTTAAAATCACTTTTGCTACATTGAAAAAGTAGCATAAGTAGTTGAAAAAGTACTGCCAACAAAATGTCATCAGGCTTTGGGTAAAGATACTGTATATCTAACCAGCAATGGGATACCATTTTCCTCAGTATACATAACCTATTTCCACTAGGTCTAGGACAGTGTTCCCCAACCCTGTCCTCAAGGCCCACCAACAGTGCATGCTTTGTAGACATCCACAGAGGTGGTTAATCAGCTCTGCTGAGACACTAATTACCCCACCTGTGCATGTTTGTGGTTTTCTGCTAAACATGTACTGTTGGTTCCAACTGTCCTGTGTTGTGATCACCCCTCCCAGTTACTAGGCAATGAGAACAACAACATCAGAAATCCCATCATGCTTTGCACAGCATCAGGGGAAAAATGCCTGGGCAGTTTTCTTTGATGGGGCAGAGCTTAGCTTCTGTTCAGCTAAAAATTAGGCTTTGGTAAGAAAAACAAAGTTCTGATGCTGTGAAACTGTTAAAGAAACACCAAGTCTTTTCAGTGCTGCTGAGTAGATTTTTAGTCTGGAGGTTCACTTTAAGTTTTACTAGTCCTCTTGTACAGGGAATAAGAGATAATCATTATAAGCGAGCCATAAATGCATAAAGCATGCTTATTGAAGAGGATTTGCAGAACAAGGTTGCTTCATGAATCTGCTGTTCCCTTTAGGCTGGTGAAAAGCACTATCACCCAACCTGCGCACGATGTGTCCGATGCAATCAGATGTTCGCAGAAGGAGAGGAAATGTATTTACAAGGTGAGCCTTTTTCTTCTCTTTTTCCTTTCCTTATCATGTCTTTTATTCAGATATGTATTCAGAGAGCTGTCACATTAGAATAAAATGATCACAAACTAAGACTGTAGGTGCAAAGAAAAATAAAATAGCTTCCCTGGAGACCTTATTCTGTTCAGTGCTATGTAATTTACCTTCTGAAAACAGAAGCTATAAGCAACTTTAAGTGAGCAACTGTTGTTTCCCATGATACATCAGTACTGAATATGCAGATTACCTCTTTTCGTTGCCTTTTATTAGGAAGGCTTTTCGGTCTCTTTTAGTCCCCTATAGTTGCCTAGTGATTCTGGGTCACCCCGAGCTGCTTGGGTATTCTGCTGTTCTGTTCTAGATGTTGCATCACTCATAAATTAAGGAGATTCTCAAACATTTTATAATTGCATGTAACCCACTTTGTTCAGCCAACAGTCTAGCTAATAGACGTTATTACGTACATATGGTAGACAAGTCATTTTGTAATTTAATGCCGTTAACATTATCTTTTCACGTGTGGTGTGTGCTTGATGAGTCTGTATGCTGAAGTACCAATCTTTTCCCTGAAGGAAATCCGTACCTTTTAGTGCTCTTCCTAAAGTAAAAACTAACTAGTAAGTCCCCAGGAACATGTGTTCATCTTTGTTTGACCAGTCCCAGTTTCTAATGTTCAGATAGTGGTGGTAGCACTGTATGCCACAGTGGCTTTGAATGGATGACGATGCAAGCCAAAGATTTCCAACGAAGGTCCAAAGCCTTAGTACTGGTTCACATGGACAGCTGTCGGCAGCTCGTTAAGCCGATCCTTAGCACATTTATGCCACCTTGCAGAAAAATGGTGGACATTGGTTCCTGGCATTTTGTCGTAGTTTTGAGCATCCATGCGGACATGAAACCGTGAGCGCAGCCAAAGGTAGAAGCTATACGCAGCATCTCAGAAAATTTCATCACACGTGGCAAGAATGTTGGTAATTAATGGCAAATGCATTGAATGCAGCCATTCATCTCAAGGCAGTGTGGTGGATCCCAGCGGCGGTGATGAACCACAACCACCGCAGTTGCCCCTCTGAATCGGCCCTAAGGCCTCTTTCACATTAAACAACGCGTGCAGGAGCCATTTCCTGCACGCGTTGAATAGCCTGCGGCATGTCGTCGGGAGTCTGCGGTGCAACGCAATTCAGCGGCAGTAGTAATTCATTAACCCAACGGGAAAACGCCAGTTCCCGATGATAAAAATCTCCCGATTGCATCATACCGCAACGCATCGAAATGCAGCGTCGGGTGTGAAAGGTAAAATGAAAGTCTATGGACTTTCTATGTTGGTTAACGCAAAATATCAACTTTGCGTTGAAACGCAGAAAAAGGGCTCTAGTGTGAAAGAGCCCTAAATAAATGACACATTAGATATTTGTCTTTATTAAAGGGAATCTAAAGTGAAAATAAACTTATGATAAAATGATTTGTATGTGTAGTTCAGCTAAGAAATAAAACATTAGGAGCAGAGATATGAGTCTAGTCTTGTTTTCCAGTACTGGAAGAGTTAAGGAAGAGTTAAGAAACCCCATGTGTTATCTATGCAAAAGAACTTCACTTCTCTTTGACTTTCAAGACTTTCAAAGCCGCAGAGAGCTTAGTCTTCTGAAGATTATTATTTTAAGTGTATGTCACTGTATTTTGTTTTTCTGCAGAGGGAAGTTCAAAAGTTCACTAGCCTGCTCTGTGAAATCATTTAGAATGCAGAGTGTAGTTTGTAAACTGCAAATATTAGAGAATGACGCAATTTTATAAAAAAACAAACTATGTAACTGAAAATAAAAATATGAGACTATTTTCTTTGTTACTAATGTTCTATTAATTAACTGTACTACACAACCAATTCATTATATAATATTGTTTTTTCACCTCAGTGTCACTTTAAAGTATCTCTAGAGTGTATATACATAGTATGGTTATTATTATTAATATTATTGGGGGGGGGGGGTGCATTTTTTTTCCGTTGAATTTGTAGCTGTCTGCAGCCAGCTACAGTTGTGTCTTTTGGGCACAGGAATCCATTGACTGGTTCATGCTTAGCTGTAAGCACAGGGCTGTTTATACTGTATTATAACTTTGTATTCCACCTTAGTCCTTCCTTCCCCAGCTCATCACATAGTTATAATAATACTTTTCATTATAACCTCTCTAGAGAGTCATTGACATTTTGCATTCGTTGAAATATTGGTGAAATAATGCGGATCCATCACACCCCCTGTTTTATTCTGTAATGTTATGGATTGGATCACTTTTTAATTGCCTGATTAAAATGTGAATGTAAATATATTTTACTGAGTGCATAAATTTACGTTTTGTTTTTTTTTGGCAGGAAACTCAATATGGCATCCAATCTGCAGACAAGCTGCCAAAACAGAAGAGAGAAACAAGGTATTGTAAAGGGGGTTTTACTTGATTTATGCCAAGAGCTTTATGCAACCCCTCCTGACAATGATTGCAGGAGTTTGATTTTTGTTTAATTATATTATCTCTATTTAAGTTTTCCTTGTTTATTTCTGAGTCCATCATGCTATGGATTATGACAGAGGCTCTTAGGCTGTGTTCCTACGTGCGGCCAGTGGGAGCTGAGGGTCCGCCGTGGTCTGGCTGGAGCCCGAGGCAGATGCGCTCCTCTATATGCTATATGGGGGACGCATCCGCCTGACTGGGATTATCGTAGACAGCACAGTGGGGTCCGCTTACTGCCACGGATCTGATGCAGCGTTACAAGTGTGAACGGATCCTTTTTATAAAATAGGAGCCATTCACTGTGGAGCCGAGAGTGGACAAAAAATGTCCGTTCTTTCGCTCGAGTGGGAGCAGAGCCTTAAACTTTTCCAGATTGCAGCACCCATCCAAATGTCCAGCAGTTGGTACTGCCACACACAAGCGACATTTGTTTTGAAGTACAACCCAGTTCCTAGATTCCCTTCAAAGGCTCTATCCTTCTAGAACCTACCGTTTTAACGGTTTACAAAAGACACGCCCCAAGGGGAAGGGCACAGACTTAATTAAAGACACAATTATACAGTATACATATTAGTAGCTTATTACAGCAACCATTACCAGGGCCGGTTTAAGCAACAATGGGGCCCCAGGGCACAATAAACCTGGGGGGCCCCCCAACAGATACCCCGGAACAAAAATCGGCATTAAGGGACCTTTTTTGCAGCTGGTATAGTCAGGGTGTAAAGCCCCAATCGGTCGGAACTCCACATTCTGGCTATCCCAGCCTGCATGGGGGACAAGGGGTTAAAAAGTTTCAGGAGGGGGGACCCCACATAATTAAAAAAAATAATAATTCTACACTCTAAACATACAAAAATAATAATTGGGAAAATAGGAAAAAATGCCAGGGATCTTCATACAGCCATATTGCGGCTGTATAGCGATCCCTGGCCAAAGCGCTGCAGCTACGTATGGACCCCTTTAAACCCCGTCAGGAAATGTATTGCTCTTTCTTTTGATACATGTAAAATGACACTACCGTTAGGTTTGCTACTAAAAGTGACATTTACCGCATTTAAAAGTATACTTTTTTCCTTCAAAACTTTCAAATCGATTTTCTCAAAAACTATAAGGTCTTTTTGAAAACTTTTTTTCCTCTTGTAGCCACTGGGGGGCCCTACAAGCTCTGGGGCCCTGGGGCAATTGCCCCCTTTGCCTCTATGGTAGCGCCAGCCCTGACCATTACAAGTCCTCATTCAGGCTATATGGCCTTAACCACCCCAGTTTGTCAATTCATCTACACTCCCTCTGGCTGACATGGGAACATTGTCACACTTACCATTCCCGGGCTGCAGCAGAGGTCTCATCAGTACCCAGACGCCGTCCTGACTGATTTCTGGGACTGGCGTGTTTCAAGCCCAAGCCTGCCCCCTCCTGGCTCTGCTTTCCTGCTACGAAACAGCAATGATAATTGATGTGCGATACTTTTATATGTCCAGGAATGCAGAGCCACAAGGGGGCAGGCTTGGGCTTAAAAAGACATCACAGAAGACTTAATCAGCTATAATCATTACGGGGCAAAGCTTGACTGAATGCTTAGTCTGAGATTTTATCAGGGCTGATAACAAGAAGACTGAGCAGTGAAAAATGAAACAAAGAGCAGAGTAGGTGTTTACTGTCATGTTCCCATTGATATATATGGTAAAAATACATGAGGGTGCTTCGTCTCTGGTTCTCTTTAAGTACTTATGTGGATTTCCACAAAACGTACACTGAGGGTACTTGAGGACTGAGTTGAAAAACCCTGCTCTATGATATTCTCTCTCTGATTGACTCCCATCATTGTATGATAATTGCTGTGTGATACTTTTATATGTCCAGTTGGTTTTTTAGGTGTTCTGTTGCTCTCTAATCACATGCTTACTGATTAGAAATTGTTCCATAGGAAACAAGAACTTCGTCAGAGAGTATCATCTCAGTCCCGGCATCTAGTACCTCCGGATCCCCTAGTAGAGTCATTTATGTAAGTTTGCCAACCATCACAATTTGCACCATTGTTGTTTTTGCATCTATCAAAAGCAAAATTCCAGTTTTACATGGGTAACGTGATTGATGAGGGGTTACCAGTCTTTACTTGGGGTTCAGGGATCCTGGATTCAAATCTCAAAAAGGAAACCATCAGCATGCAGCTTGGACGTTCTCCTAATGTTTGTGTGGATTCTTTCATTTTCATCTTTTAAGCAATCCAAAATTATTGCCATTAGGAATGCTACCTAGTAGATTGGATGCCTCGTCAGGACATATTCCTATTTGTATTGCTGTTAATGCCTGCAAGCAACCTACATACTGACTGTGACACTGGGATGTTCATGGTTGCATATATTTTTTGTGTTGAGATATTTATTTGAAAAAATGAAAAACATTTATACAAGCAAATCATTCAAAAACAGCGCCGGAGATTTCTATGGTGCCGGCCATAGGTCAAGATGGGAATTATGGCTAAAGCAAGCGCTTGGACATTAAGTTGGGAGCTGTCAAAAGCTGGAGCACAAATTACTAAAACAAACTGTGTAATTCGGCCTCCAGCAATAGCTGGAAGCTTTGTTATAGGTTAAGCGGCACCGATGGGGATCTATCTATATACATGCCATGAACTCTGTATTAAATGTAACTGAACTGTATATTAACCTTGGGGGAGCTGTGGAACCCAGTGTTTATGCCAGGCATGGGCAAACTTGGCCCTCCAGCTGTTAAGGAACTACAAGTCCCACAATGCATTGCAGGAGTCTGACAGCCACAGTCATGACTCATAAAGGAAAATGCATTGTGGGACTTGTAGTTCCGTAACAGCTGGAGGGCCAAGTTTGCCCATGCCTGGTTTATGCACAGCAGAGCCCAGAAACAGCCTTAGAAGTTGGCCTTCACCACTGTGAATACTGCTGACAAGTTGTGCTGGTTGGTTAAGACTGATGGTAACTGTATAAAGGTTACTTGTTCAGTCATCTGTACCTCTTTTCTTGACCCCCATGGGAAAATATCATTGAGATCTCTATCGATTCTGTAAATCCAGAGTTGTAGTGTAGGTGCATTATTAGGAGATAACTACTTGCTGGCAACAAACAATCAAGAGTTTCAAAGATAAATGTTTTATTATATGATGAGGCTATGCCTGGATGAAGGGGAATAGGACAACCCATTTCATCATGAAGGACATAATTACATTTTCACATGGACGTGAGTCAGGAAGTGGGCCATGAAGCAATGTTAATCACGTATGCGCGGTGCCGCTTCACTCACCTGCCCTTAGTGTTCCGCCGATGGGATCTCCGTCTGCGAGCATCCTGTATCCATGGCTACAGCTGTGCCTCATGTGACCTGTTACGTGCTGTCAGGTCACATGAGACGCTGCTGTAGCCATAGAGGAAGCAGGACTTCACATGTGACTGGTGCTCCCATTGTTAATCTACTGAGAGCAGGGGAGTTATACGGCGCTGGTGCAGCACATACACAGCATCCTGGGGATCAGATGCTGTGGCCAGCAGGGCGGAGATGCTGTCTTGGAGGAATCAGAGAGAGGTAAGCATAGTGGCAGAGCCTGCAATGCACAGCCTGATGTGTCTCTCCTCTTTGGTCCAACTTTGCACACACAAATTGGGGGGTTGTGGTGTCCTCATAATGTATTGCTTCAGGCGGCAAATACTCTAGAAAATCTAGAACCTGGAAGTGGGTGGGGCAGTATGAATGCTGTGTCATATTCATATGGGTGTATGAGACAGGAAGTGGGTGGTGCAGTATGAATGCTGTGTCATATTCATATAGGTGTATGAGACAGGAAGTGGGTGGTGCAGTATGAATGCTGTGTCATATTCATATAGGTGTATGAGACAGGACGTGGGTGGTGCAGTATGAATGCTGTGTCATATTCATATGGGTGTATGAGACAGGAAGTGGGTGGTGCAGTATAAATTCTGTGTCATATTCATATGGGTGTATGAGACAGGAAGTGGGTGGTGCAGTATAAATGCTGTGTCATATTCATATGGGTGTATGAGACAGGAAGTGGGTGGTGCAGTATGAATGCTGTGTCATATTCATATGGGTGTATGAGACAGGAAGTGAGTGGTGCAGAATGAATGCTGTGTCATATTCATATGGGTGTATGAGACAGGAAGTGGGTGGTGCAGTATGAATGCTGTGTCATATGCACATGGGTGTGTGAAACAGGAAGTGGGTGTTGCAGTAAGAATGTTGTGTCATATTTTTATGGGTGGGCATATGAGGCAGGAAGTGGGCGGTGCAGTATAAATGCTGTTTCAGAGTCACATGGACGTGTAAGACAGGAAGGGATTGATGCAGTATGAATGCTGTGTCACTGGCCAGGCCAGACCCCAGTTGATGTGACAAGTGTTAAAGAGTATGTGTTTTTTCTGTCTTCTGAATTTGTCCATACATATTCTGAATTCCAGTCTTTATTCAGCATCAATTGCTGAGAAATATTAGCATTAAGCTTTTCAGTTTGTGCTCCTCACATTTTAGCTCACTGTCATTCCATCTTGACACTGTGATTATCTGAAACAAGCAAATCCTAACCATAATGTGGTAAACAGGTGGTAAATGTTATTATTGTCAATCTGTGCGAGAACCAAGTTATTTTGGGATTGTATTTGTTGAATTATACATTGTATTTTAAGTCCAGTACAAAAAATAGAATAAAAAAAAATATATATATATACTATGTTATTTTTTTAACATTAAACATCTATGTTGATAATTAATTCTCGCAGTCCTCTCACCCAGTTTACCAAGCACCAGGAAAATCAATTTCAGGCACTGTGACTTCTAAGTAAAGTTTGCAGCTTTCTATTATATGCAGGCTTTCGCAGACCGGAAGTCACTGTTAAAAGAAAACATTTAAAAAATGTGTAAATTAGTGGTGTAAAAGGTGTGCTTTGCATAAAGAGTGTTACAGCAAACCCAACAACGGAAATAAACTGATGAGATAATGCATTATATAAGTAGTACAGCTAAGAAATAGAACATTAGTAGCATAGAAAAGAGTCTCATATTCTTTCCCAGTACAGGAAGAGTTAAAAAAAAACTTAAAGTGGATCCGAGATGAACTTTTACTCATTGCATAATTGTGTTCCTTTCCTATTGTTTATAAGGCATTCCTCAAGCCAAATACTTTTTTGTTTTTGTTTTAATACTCTAATTCCCTATAAACTAAATAAACCACGCCCACGGGTTTTCAGAGAGCCTTGGCAGTAGCAAGGGCTCATGGGAGCTCAGTCTGGGCAGGAGGAGGGTGAGGTGTTACTAGCCAGAGATTTCAGAGGCAGAGGGGAGGAGGGAGGAGGAGGGGGTACTAGGTTTTTTCAGTCTGAGTGCTGATGGTGCAGATAAGCCTGCCTCTATGTAATGTTTACAAACAACATGGCTGCTGTCATTGTATCACAGGAAGAAATAATCATATTCTATTAAAACTGTTTGCAGCTAGATTTGCTGTGTAAACCATCTAAACTGTACTTACGATATATAGACAAGTTACTTGTTATAGTTAGTTTTTCATCTCAAATCCGCTTTAAGTTGTTATCTACGCAGATGAGCTTCTCTGAACTATTCGACCCAACTTGGGTCAAAGGCAGTCCTGTTTTATAAAGCACTTTAACAGCCAAGAAACAGTGAGAGGCAGCTTGAAATAAGGTTTTACTGCAAGAAAGTTCAAAGGGTCATTATTTCTGCTCTGTTTTATAGCTTAAAAGACAAAGGGCCAAACGCAATTAACGTTTTCTACTGAGTTTTCACCTAGGTGATATTTTCACAACTTGTTAATGGTTACAAATAGTTTTTAATTTGGTACTTTTTCAATTGCAAAGTGCTGAAAAGTTATTTAAAAGAGAAGATGAAAAAATATCTCTTAGGAGATAACTCCTGAGAAAGTGAATTGCATATGGGTCAGATTGTGGTTTCTAATTTTCAAAAATGACAGAATGATGCAAGGTTATAAAAAAAGCTATATAACTGACAATAATAATAATATGAGACTCTTTTCTTTGATACTAATGGTCTATTCATTATATGTTCTACACATACAATTAATTATATCATACTTTCTTTTCGCTCCAGGTTTGCTTACACTAACCTTCCATTTCTCTTTCTTTTGTAAACCCTGATACTAATAATACTTGTCCATCAGAATGGGGGGGGGGGGGGGCGTAGTTTTGATAATAATTCTCCCAGTCCTCCTATCCAGTTTACAAAGCACCATCAATTTTAAGCACTCTGATCCATTTATAAGTAAAGTTTGCAACATTCTAGTCTATGCAGGCTTTCGAGACTGAAACTAATGGTGCATACACACAGGTTACAACTGTCGCTGCAACCGCGTGGCACGCGCGTGTTGCGGCGACAGGTCGACGTGTGTATGACACGCGCGCCCCGAACCGTTGCCCGTCAGAGCTGTCGCCAGGCGATTGGCACGGTCAATCACCTGCTACAGCTGTCGCCGCAACTTCGCTGCAACTGACGCTAGTCCCGCGTGTGTATGCGGACTAGCGACAGGAGACCTACGCGAGTGAATGGAGCATCCGGCCGGGGGATGCTCTATTCACAGACAGCTTCCGCCGCGTCTCTGCCTATCTGGCAAGATGTGTGGACAGCTGTCGCTGGCAGGGAGCTATCGCTCCCTGGTCGCTTGTATACATGCAACGGGGGGCAATTGTCCCCCGTGTGTATGTAGCTTTACTGTTAAATCAAAGCATTACGAAATGTGTGTATGAGTGATGTTAAATGTGTGCTTTGCATCTGGACAGACCTAACATCTACGCTAGGATCCTCTTCCTAGACTTCAGCTCTGCTTTTAATACAATCAGTCCGGACATCCTGCATAACAACTTAGTGCAACTCGGACTTGATCAAACTCTCTGCGATCAAAGGATCAAAGACTTCCTCACGAAAAGGACGCAACAAGTCAAACTGGGCAGCTGCCTCTCCCGAGTGAGGACCATGAACACTGGTGCCCCCCAAGGCTGTGTACTGTCGACGATCGTTTTTTCCCTGTATACGAACAGATGTACCTCAACTGCCGACTGCCGACTACACCACCATCCTTGGCCTCATCAGTGGAGAGGACGAGTGCTCCTACCTCAGTGAGATCGAGCGTATCTGCAGTTGGTGTAAGGATAACATGCTCGTCCTAAACGCTGCAAAGACTGTTGAGCTGGTTTTGGACTTCAGGAAGCGCCCTCCCCCACTTAACCCGGTCTTCATCGAAGGCACAGAGGTCACCAGAGTATCAAGTGTTCGGTTCTTGTGCACTACCATCACCAAAGACTTGAGATAGAGTGAAAACACAACTAAATGCCAAAAGAAAGCTCAGCAACGGCTGTTCTTCCTAAGACAACTAAGGAAGTTTGGCATGCCACAGGAGCTGATGTCGAGCTTCTACACTGCCACCATCGAGTCTATCCTGTGCTCCTCCATCATCGTCTGGTATGGCGGTGCCACCACAAGCGACAAGTACAGACTACAAAGAGTAATCAATGCTGCGGAAAGAATAATCGGTACACCCCTGCCACCACTGGACCTCCTCTATGCATCCAGGCTGAGAACAAGGGCAAATAGGATCACACAAGATCCCCTCCACCAGGGCGGTCACTTCTTCAACCGCATGCGCGCCAACCACCGCTACAGAGCTATTTCCACCAAAACTCCACACACAGGAACTCCTTTTCCCCCCAAACAGTGCACCTTCTGAACTCGAGCCCTGCACACAGCAAAGCTAAATAGCTGGACTGTCACCCCGGCCTTGGTTGTTTCTTCATTCCGTGTGTTTTAGCACCTAGGACTAATTAACTAATTAGCAGGACTAGCTGCTACGCACCTATCCTATGTCTGTCTTCACTGCACGTGTACTTGCACTACAATGTTTTCAATGCCTATGTCTGTTCTTCAATGCTTTCTGTATTGCACCACTATGTTTTAATGTTGTTCTGGCACTATGCTCTATACCGATGTGTACCACAAACAATTCCGGGTGTGGCAACTGCCACACTTGGCGAATAAACATGATTCTGATTCTGCATAAATTGTTTTAGCTCTGATCTTTCATTTTGCTTTATTTGTGAGTTACGTTATCTGGATTTATGTATCAGAGAGCCACTGTAGTAGAGGCTTTGCATGTACAGTTTTCTGTCCTGTGCTATTTTTTCTCACAATGTTTTTCCTTTGGTTTGTCTCACTTTGTACATACTGTGCTGTGTTGTGATCTGTTCTTTCCTCAGCTTTTACCTGTCTCTCTTCTTTCTCTTTCCTCTTTTCTTTAGGCGAAACTTGGCGATGAGATTATTGACTACAAGGATTTGGCGGCTCTTCCCAAAAATAAGGCCATCTATAATATTGACCGTCCAGATATGATCTCCTATTCTCCATACATCAGTTATGCAGGAGATGACAGGCATAGTTATGGAGAGGTACTGAAAGCCTAAAATATAAATAAATACTTATAAAATGTGTCATTAGGTTATAAAACCATATTACCACCTAAGAAAAAAATTCCACTTTGCCTTTTAATAGGAATGAGTCTGATGAGGACATATTTTAGGACAGTATGCATTCAGATAACAAATCTATTATTTTTCACAATTTATATTCCACTTCATCAAGTGACGGTCCATTAACTTTTGGCATGGCATGCAAGCAATTATAGTGAAAAAAATACATATATAAATAATGTAATTACCGGCATTATTTTATGTGTATTGCATTTTTTTACTGACCCGAGTCTAACTTGTGACCTCATGCTTCACAAGCAGAGGCAGTACCTCTGGTCCCTTTTAGCTGACTATGTGTATTGCATTTTATTCACTTCAATTAGAACTTTTTGCTTTCTTTGCATCAAGCTGCCCCAAACGATTCATCTTTCTCCCTATCCTTTACCCAGTGTCCACTGAAGGGCTGCACAGGGATGATAAGATGAAGGGAGGTATGATTCGCTCCCAGGGAGGGGAAGAGGAATACTTACAAAGCAGTTTTAATATGAGGGAAAACCAAGGAGTAGAAGCATTAGCCACAATTAGAGTTGGGCCGAACCTCCGATTTTAGGTTCGCGAACCGGGTTCGCGAACTTTCGCGGAAGGTTCGGTTCGCGTTAAAGTTCGCGAACCGCAATAGACTTCAATGGGGATGCGAACTTTGAAAAAAAAAAAAATTATGCTGGCCACAAAAGTGATGGAAAAGATGTTTCAAGGGGTCTAACACCTGGAGGGGGGCATGGCGGAGTGGGATACACGCCAAAAGTCACCGGGAAAAATCTGGATTTGACGCAAAGCAGCGTTTTAAGGGCAGAAATCACATTGAATGCTAAATGACAGGCCTAAAGTGCTTTAAAACATCTTGCATGTGTATACATCAATCAGGGAGTGTAATTAAGGTACTGCTTCACACTGACACACCAAACTCCACTGAACAGAACAGGTATGCAGTGGCGGGTTCACTGAACAGAACAGGTATGCAGTGGCGGGTCCACTGAACAGGTATACAGTGGCGGGTCCACTGAACAGAACAGGTATGCAGTGGCGGGTTCACTAAACAGGTATACAGTGGCGGGTCCACTGAACAGAACAGGTATGCAGTGGCGGGTTCACTGAACAGAACAGGTATGCAGTGGCGGGTCCACTGAACAGGTATACAGTGGCGGGTCCACTGAACAGAACAGGTATGCAGTGGCGGGTTCACTAAACAGGTATACAGTGGCGGGTCCACTGAACAGAACAGGTATGCAGTGGTGGGTTCACAGAACAGGTATGCAGTGGCAGGATCAATGAACAGGTATGCAGTGGCAGGATCACTGAACAGGTATGCAGTGGCAGGATCAATGAACAGGTATGCAGTGGCAGGATCAATGAACAGGTATGCAGTGGCAGGATCAATGAACAGGTATGCAGTGGCAGGATCAATGAACAGGTATGCAGTGGCAGGATCACTGAACAGGTATGCAGTGGCAGGATCAATGAACAGGTATGCAGTGGCAGGATCAATGAACAGGTATGCAGTGGCAGGATCAATGAACAGGTATGCAGTGGCAGGATCACTGAACAGGTATGCAGTGGCAGGATCAATGAACAGGTATGCAGTGGCAGGATCAATGAACAGGTATGCAGTGGCAGGATCAATGAACAGGTATGCAGTGGCAGGATCAATGAACAGGTATGCAGTGGCAGGATCAATGAACAGGTATGCAGTGGCAGGATCAATGAACAGGTATGCAGTGGCAGGATCACTGAACAGGTATGCAGTGGCAGGATCAATGAACAGGTATGCAGTGGCAGGATCAATGAACAGGTATGCAGTGGCAGGATCAATGAACAGGTATGCAGCCAGGGACAAGCTAAGGCTAACTAATCTTTCCCTATGAGAGACTGCAGTAGCTCGCCCTACTCTAACTAATGCAGGCACACGAGTGGCCACGGCCGCCGCTGCCTGCCTATATAAGGGGGGGTGGGGCTCCAGGGGCTAGTGTAGCCTAATTGGCTACACTGGGCCTGCTGACTGTGATGTAGAGGGTCAAAGTTGACCCTCAGTGCATTATGGGGCGAACCGCAATGGGGCGAACTTTTCCGCAATAAAGTTCGCGTGCGGTACCCGCACGCGAACCACCTAGGTTCGCGCGAACCAGGTTCGCCGGCGAACCGTTCGGCCCAACTCTAGCCACAATGGATAGAAGCTGGTGAAAAGTATCGCCCCTGCACTGGCTTATGGGTAATTTAAACATGCGCAGTGTATTGTGGGTTTGCATCTTTGCTTAACACTGTGCCATACAGTCAAATTGTACTGTACTAAGCTGAGGGAGAATGTTGTAGTAAAAAAAAAAAAGGGGGGGGGGGGCCTTGCACACCATCAAAATGCCTGCAAACAGAAGCCACATGGATGGAGGCAATGCAGCAAATGTGGTTAATGCTAAAAATCAAAACATGTACACAGGTCCATAGAAAACCATTGAGTCCATTAACCTCCTTGCCGGTTATCCCGAGCTCAGCTCGGGGGAACCTGCCGCGGAGGATTCCTCAGGCCCTGCTGGGCCGATTTGCATAATTTTTTTTTGTTACACGCAGCTAGCACTTTGCTAGCTGCGTGTAACTTACGATCGCCGCCGCTCCGCGCCGATTCGCCGCAACCCGCCGCATCAGAGGGTGCCCCCCCCGAGACCCGTGCGCTACCTGGCCAATCAGTGCCAGGCAGCGTCGAGGGGTGGTTTGGGACTCCCTCTGACGTCACGACGTCGGTGACGTCATCGCGCCCATCGCCATGGCGACGGGGGAAGCCCTCATGGAAATCCCGTTCAGAACCGGATTTCCGGATGGGCATATGCGCCGGCGGAGATCGGCGCATACAGGGGGACGCCGCAGGGAGGGAGGAAGCATGTAGCTAGCGCTAGGCTAGCTACATGCTAAAAAAAAAAAAATGCAAAAAAACACCCTCCCTGCCGTGCGCAGCAAATTTTTATAACGGCAGGGAGGTTAATATGTCCGTTTTTCTGCTCTCCTCCAATCTAGGCAACGGGCCTAGTAAACCTAGTCCGAAGCGTCCCTAGTTGAGAGTCATCCAAATAATGTAACGTGTAGCATTCAGAGTCTGCCGTTCAGTCACAGAACTTCCTGTTGTTGGAGTAAACACTTCCTGTCTGACCTACAATCATAAAATGCTGAGGAGAGCAGCATTGCACTGATCAGCTCGCATCACATGAGAATTCTGCAGATATTCCAGTCATGGGTCTAGTTAAAAATGGCGCCAGCCAAATAATGGCGCCATTTTTAGAACGATATTTTAAAACGATATTTATCGTTTTATATAAAAACTTCTCTGCACGAAATTTATCGTTTTAAAGTTAGCCCTAACTAATCCCCCGCATTCCCGACGCTCTATTCTAGCTAAATCCCCCCCTAAATCCCCGGGGGGCAATCTGGCTGGCTGGCTGCGTTTCTCGAGTGAAGCAGGGCTATGAGCTGAAGCCCTGCCCCACAGGTGCCTGTCATCGGCGGATCTCCGCCTCTCCCCGCCCCTTTCAGTCTTCTTCCTCTGAGAGGGGCGGGGGAGAGGCGGAGTTCCGCCGATGACAGACACCTGTGGGGCAGGGCTTCAGCTCATAGCCCTGTCTCACTCTGAAGCTAATACTGTCAGCAAAATCCACGACTGATAAATTCGTGGATTTTGCAGGTGGACAGTGAGGGGGGAGTTTGGGGGGGTCTACATAGTTTCATGTGGCCGTTTTCTTAGGGCTATTAGGTAATATATGTATTTAAATAGAATTAGGTTTTTACACAATGTTTCTCTTTAAAGCAATACAATTAATTCATTTGTTTAATATAAATGGATATTTAACTTAATTGACAATTGTATATTCCATTTTAATTATTTTAATTTAAAAAAAAAAAAATCAAAACCTTGAGTCTCGAACTTAAAAAGTTATGAGCCCATGCTTACTAACCCTATCATCTACCCACTACGCTATTTTTTTTTTCACTGTTAACAGAGCTAGTAATGTTTTAGTTTTTTTTTTTTACATACACATTAGTTCAATAGCGCCATCTAGCGATTACATTAAATACAGACTGTTGTAAAGATAAATTAGCTGCTGATATTAATTTAATAATACTTGTAATAGACCAATATGTATGTATTAATATATCTTTATCTCTATATCTCTCTGTGTGTGTGTGAATATCTATCTATCTATCTATCTATCTATCTCTCTCTCTCTCTCTCTCTCTCTCTCTATCTATCTATCTATCTATATATACAGAAAATATATATATTAATATTTATAAATATAATTTATGGAAGAAGGTTCATACATGTATTTATACATGTATTCACGTATATTTTTATCCCCTTCCCGACCGCCCACAGCCGATAGGCGGGGTGAAAGTGGTGTCTGCAACGACCACAATACGCCCTTCGTTGGCGGCTCGTTGCGTAGTAGCTGGCCGAGGATCGTGCGCTCGGATGCGCGTGCATCCGTCGGCAATAGGCTCCGCCCACCTACAATGTCAGCCCGCTGTCCGTTCTGGCGTGGGTTGTTAACTCCTTGATCGACGCATACAATGCGTATAATACGCTTTCTAATGTAAACAAAGCGTATTGTACAGGCTGCCTCCTTCCCTGGTGGTCCAAGTGACTGAGGGACCACCAGGGCAGGCTGCAGCCCCCCTATTATGCACCCAAACACACTGATCCTCCCCCCCTGCCCCCTGATCGCCCACAGCACCCCTCATACCCCCCCTGAACACCCTCTCAGACCCCTGTTTGCACCCAATTACCCCCCCTACTCACCCATCAATCACTCCCTGTCACTATCATTCAACGCTATTTTTTAGATTAGGCCCTAAACTACCCCCTGGGTGCTCCTGATCATCCCCCCTCACCCTCATATCCTCCACAGAACACCCCCTCCCCGCCCCCCCCCCCCCACCAGGTGTACTGTATACATCTATTCTCCTCTATAATCACCACTTATCACCTTTAAATCACCCCCTGTCACCACCTGTCACTGCCACCCATCAGATCAGACCCTAACCTGCCCCTTATGGGCATCCTATCACTAGAGTTGGGCGAACAGTTCGGCTGTGTTAGCCGAACTGCAGCCGAACTGTTCGGGTGCCCAACCTGTCATTTATCTATGGCTCTTACTACTTCCGGGTCGCAATGACCCGGAGTAGTACGTCTGCGCTGGCCCGGCGGAGCGCGTCCTAGATCGCGCTCCCGTTGCCGGGCACTCTCTGCGCATGTGTGTGACGTCATGAGTGAGTAAGTAGTAAGTAGTAAGAGCCATAGATAAATGACAGGTTGGGCACCCGAACAGTTCGGCTGCAGTTCGGCTAACACAGCCGAACTGTTCGCCCAACTCTACCTATCACCCGCCCACACCTTTAGATCGCCCTCAGACACCCCCCTCTCCTGATCACCTCGCCAGTGCATTGCTTGCATCTATTCCCCCCCTCTTATCACCCCCTGAGACACCCTTCAATCACCTACTGTCAACACCTGTCACCACCTAGCACACATACCCATCAGATCATGCCTTATTTTGCCCCGTGTTTACTCCTGATCACTCAGCAAAACCCTGAGATCCCCTTCAGACCCCCTTCCGATCACCTACCCAGTGCATTGATTGCATCTATTCTCCTCTTTAATCACCCAAAGAGACAACCATTAATCACCTCCTGTCATATCTGTCACCCCCTAGCACTCCTATCCATCAGATCAGGCCGTAATCTTCCCCCACGGTCTTCTGATCACCCGACCAAACCCTCACCCGCCCCACCGCAGTGACAGAATTTTTTTTTTTATGATCACTGCTGGTCAGTATGACTTCATTGTGGCTGAGACCAACCGTTAGGCCACACAATATGTAACTGCCAATCCAATAAGCTACCATGCCCAGTCTTTTCGGTGGAAACCACTCCAATTTCCGAACGTAACATTTTTGTGTGCCTTCTCCTTAACATGGGTGTAGTCAAAAAAGAATGTATTGTGGTCTTATAGGTCTACGCACCCAAAACATCACATGCCCATGTTCTCTGCTACCATGTCCAGGTCACGATTTGAGAAAATCCTGCGCTTCCTGCACTTCAGTGCCAATACAACCTGTCAGTCATCTAAGAGGACACCCTG